>NC_068367.1:29321878-29379378 GCF_020536995.1 Dreissena polymorpha
TAAACTATACTTTTCACTTCACACGTATCGATAAGCACAGTTGCTTGAAACTAAGTGTACCGTTTCAAAACTATAATAACGTAGTCCGAAAAGAAAGCGTATCAGAAAAATGTAAACTATCATAACGTAGTTCGAAAAGAAAGCTTATCAGAAAAATGTACATTTTACGAAAATACGCATCTATTTTTTTTAAGTTATTGAATATCAGCAGTGGGTAACAGTTTCTCCTATGGAAATACAAATGTGCAAACAATATGTGTGTTTCTGTTTATATATGAACTCGCAGTTTAAAAACAGTCAAGGGTAATTAGCAATCAAATGCAGTATTTAATTCATTAAATCGATTCGGCGAGCCAATATTTGTACTTGCAGACAGCTTGTTAAGTGCTTCTTTTAATCAATAAAATAGTGATAGTGTTTCATCTGTAATATGTGTGCACATTTGACAATGAATGACATCGCAATGTGTATTCGCGTTTCAAAACTTTCTGTCGGCTCATTGTTTGAACAACATGCTCTTGATCTGTAACAACCCAAGAACGATGGTCACATCTGTTTTATAAACGTTTATTTCAAGTAAACTATCAACGACAAACAGAGTAATCCAGTTATTTATTAGAGTTTAAATTAAAACACTTGTCGGTGACAAATATGGAGATGCTGATAAACACAGAGGTATAACGATTATCAGGATCTAAATATAGCATTCGGACACCGCCCATAGTTATAGGTGGTTCGTTAAATGTTACCATGTTGCTTTACCGTGTTCAGTTCATTCGAATCAACAACTTGAATAGTAAAGCAATCCTTAAGAGTCTAGACAGCGCAACCTTACAATGCTCGCAATTAATTTATTTATTAAAACAAATAGTTTAGATATTCAAAATAAAGAAATGTTGTTACAATATTCAAGGATATTGATGTATTTACACAAATTGCTCAATTGAACTACGAAACGGCGTATAAATTAAAGAGTTGGGTCTTGAATTTTAGGAGATTACGTGAATGATGTTAATTGCGAGCCAGCTGGAAAGGATGCAAAAAGGCTTAGGGCCAAATTGGACATCGTGTTCGTGGATTTTCAAAGCATCACATATACAATCCATCATTTATTAGCAAAAAATCGTCGATTACAAAAGGTATAGGGTGCTGTTAAAATAACAGGTAGAACAGCGCAACAGTCTGGTTACTCTTATAATTTGCTTAATCCAATGAATTTTTATGTAAAACACTTGTTTTAACGACAGTCTTATCATTTGCCACGGAATGCGCTGACCGTTGAAGAAGGAAATGATTGCAGGGGAATGGAGAGACGGGTGTAGGAAGCAAAAGAAGAAGGTCGCGACAACCTACTATTTCATACTTGATTGTTCCATTATATAATATCTTATCATCGCTCCGCATAGTTTTAATCCTCGCTATTTCATCAGAGAAAAAGGGTTGTATACCATTTTATTGTAAAATCGTAACACTTGGCCTTTTTTGTCGTTACTTTAATGAACGGAAATCGGTCGCTAGAGCACACTTCAATGCACCATTCATCAGTGAGTATTTGAAACATGTTCGGAATTCCTGAGTAAAGAACTACCGAGGGTGTTCGAATGAGGTTAATTCGTGTTTCTATCACGCGCTGTGAGTAATTTATGAACTTTGTATACTAATAAGTACTTTGTAAAATACTTAAATTCGACGTAAGAGCAGCATGCGTAGGTAAGAACCCAAACTATGCTGGACCATTATGATAACTCTCACAAAACGTTTATTTCGTATTCGGTTCAGTGATTTTCGATAAGGTTCTATGATTCTCGCAGACCTAGCATTGTGTTCATGTGGTCATTGAGGTTTTTTTTTGCACAGATGTGCAAAACATGTGAGTTTTTTAAAGAGATCTTACAAATTACAAAAGTTGTTTGATGTCAGGGGCGTAGCTGGGCTGATTTTCAGTATACGAAAATGGCATTATAGGGGGGGGGGGGGGGGGGTCCGGAGGCATGCTCCCCTGATTTTTTTTTTAACTCTACCAAGCCGTATGTGCATTCTAGAGAGGTTTCAGACAATATTATAGTGCAAAATACGGCGTGATAAACTCGGATATGATACCATTTATCTTCGATTTTAAACATGTGATTTTCATTCAAGATTTTATTCCAGAATAATGTCGGGGTATGTCATTTAATGGATGTCTAAATAAAACCATGATATGGTATGATATAAAATTGGACATAACACTTTTGGATGAAAGTAACTAAAGCTTAATTTGTATTGTTAAAACACAAATAAAAGAGACATAATAAAGCAAAATATCCATCTTTTAGATAGCAAGTAGGTCTATCATTTACTCGATAACTTAAGTTACTTACATCTCGTCTTGCATTCTCTACCTATAGCAAAATACTTTATAAAAAAATACACGTAAACTTTATACATTCTAATTAATGCAATGTCTCCTGTATTACATGCAGTACATTAAACACGAAATAAAAGAGCCAACGGCGCTCCTTTCGTCTGGCAAATACGTCAACGACCTCTTCCAGATCTCTCTCTCGATCTCGGTGTATATTCAACAGGGCAAGACCGAACATGCGCTCCGTTCCCATGGTGCTACGGAGGTATGTCTTCACCCGTCTCATTGTAGAAAAAGACCTCTCCGTTGTTGCTGTCGATACTGGCATGCAGAGCAGAACGAGCAGAACGAGAAGACATCTTCGAACATTGGGGTATGAGTTTTCAGTTGCGGGGGTAAGCGCCGACTCGAGGGTTTTTAATGGCTCTGGAGATAAAATCTGCCACTTCTCGTCTTCCACCTTCTACACTCCCTGGCAAATGTGACATCGTCAACCTCGTCAACCTCAAGGTCCGGCTGGAACTCGGTGAAAATCTCTTGAACAAGATCGTCTGTTAATTCGCTCACCTTCAATATAAAATCAAAGCGCTCTAGGTACTGAAGGCCTGGAGCTAGATTTAGTGTCCTTGGGAAGAAGTATTATCCGAATTTCTCCCTATGTCCGAATGTATACAGATTGACCCTAGCGGTTGAGTGCAGAAGCTCAGAGACTGTAAGAAAAGACAATAATACTACAGTGTACAAAGACGGCAAAAGACTTCATGATACTGTTGGCGAGATTGAAACAGTGCGCCTTGCAGTGAGTGTATACAGCTCTCGCGACGATGGCTTGGATGCGAGCCTGGACCCCCTTCTGCTTCCCGGACATGTTCGACGCACCATCATAAACTTGACCGCGCATTTTCTGAATGTTTACTCCAAGAGCTTGAAGTTTCTTGAGGAAGGCATTAGCCAGAGTTTCGCCCGTGGTAGACATGAACTCGGCAAACCCCACGAAATCCTCCCGGAGACACGCTTTCTCTGCATCATAAAATCGAAGGCAGAGAGCCATTTGCTCCATAGTTGCAGCATCAATGGCTTCGTCCGCCATAAATTCGAAGCAGAACGACTGTACTGGATGTTGGCTGGTCTGATTTTCCGTCGAAAAGATCTCTGTACGGGGCGACATCAAATAAGCAGCCATTCTTAAAATCGCCCGCTTCGTAAGCAATCCATTCGGATACATGGATACATAGTAGAAAACAAAGATAAAGCGCAGTCGATAATAATGTTATGTATAGTCACCACCAAAAGAAACGTGACCTCGAAAATGGTAGCTAAATCATGCGTATTCGATGAAGTCGAAAAAACAAACAAACTTTAATACTGTTTAAGTGTTTTCGATATGAAAACAAATCCCTCGCATAGAAAATATGCCTAAACCGGGTTAGGCATCACATTTTATTGCATTTTTCGATCACTTTAATTTTGTATTTATCCAAACAGCGTACGCACATGCGTATTTGCATATGCCCAGCTACGCACCTGGATGTTTAAGGTTTATTGAATTTTTTATTTTATTTTTTTGTGTTTGAGGGTTGATTGGGTAGAGGGGGTATATGGGGGTGCGAGGTTTGAATTTTCATATTCAAACCTAAACTAACCAAATGTCAATGCCCTTACATATTCACACGAGAGTATACGATAAGTGCCGGGGGTGTGAATTAGTAAAGAAATACAAAACACTGTAATTTTGAACTTAAGTGAAATTATTTGAGAAATGACTTAAGATATTTCTGGAATACCACGGTGCCCCTGGTCTCATTACTTATGTACTCAAACGTAGCCTCGGCTAGTGATGTGGGCATTGTTTATGGCGGTGATATTCCTGTTCAAGTACTGTGTATGTAAAGGTGATTTTAACCCATTTATGCCTAGTGGACTCACCCATACATTGTATATCTCCCTCACGGATGTTTATTGCTATTTTTTCAATGATCTACATTTTAAATTAGATTATATTTTACCAAAGAACTAAATATAATATTAATTGTTATTTAAGCACTTTCTTTTGAGTTCACATCACATTGCTGAGATATTTTGAGTCCGAAACTTGCTTACTGTCACGTTGTGGTTTCGCATGTTCTCTTCAGAAATCACGTGATCGAAAATCCATCGATCGTATGAAGACCTAATAGGCTATTGCCTAGTTTGGGCTACTTAAGACTTAAACTGGACGATATCCCACTGTTTACGTACAATTCTATTCTAAAACCTCGAGTAGGATTAGCAGTGTTGGCACATGGTCTACAAAAATATTTAATAAGCTATTTAATGTGACGATAATTAGCGAGTTGTTTACCACCAGTCGCCAATAACCGTTTACCGACATGTCATTACTGATTTACACTCCATTGTTATTGGTGTCTAAACATTAACGGCAACCCAATATCACGTAAAATTGCAAGAAACGCTTTTACGGGTTAACTTCGACACTTTTAACTATAGTAAAAGTTTAAATGATATCAATCGCACATAAACGATTCGGTTCCTATAGTATGTTTTACAGTGTCCTTAACATTACGCAAATATCTGCGGTTGTCTTGGTATATCCATACTGGCAATCTAACGCGTAATTACGGCTATAATCGGGTTTCAAATAAGTATATTGTTTATTGAATCATAATAATCGCGATATGTATCCATGCTTTTTGTCTCTAAGTTACGTGAATTTAATCCCAAAAGTCACTACCCCAACCCTCCCGCCCAACCCTCGGGGGAGGGGAGATGAGCTTACTGATAGTCCACAAGCCGGTGTATAATTGTTTGTCTGTTTGTTGAATAGTTGTAAGAACATACCTGTGCATAGATTTTCTTGTAACGTTTTTGTTACAAAATGACATAACATTTGATAGAACTTAAAACAAAGAGTGTTGCTTAAAATGTTATTTTTATAATTTGTAAAAAGGTTTATCAATGACTTTGCCTTGTTTGACAGGTTTTGATCCACAAGACTCTACAAGAAAAACATAATATGATTACAGCCAAGTTTTATATATATCCACCCATCCAACAGGTTGAACTAGAAGGATATCCAAAAAGCTTAAATAAGAGGTCCGCCCATGTAACACTCTTAAATAATTTCTGGTCATAACAATTATGTCTCCCACTACTTTAGTGGTTTGAGAGACATATGATTTACCCCTGTGTGTCTGTCTGTTTGTGTGCCTGTCACACTTGATGTCTGCACTCAAGTTCTTGTTTGTTTTACATGCACTTTTATCATGCAAAATGCTGATTAGATAGCAGGAAATTGCACCATTTCAAGGTGTCATTTCAATTTTTTTCGACCACAGGAGGGGACACCCATCCCGCACCGTCCTCAGTCCCCCCCCCGCAAAAACTTCTGGATACGTCCCTGGTCTGACAACGTGATTTTTTTCAACGAATGAAGACTTTTGAAAATCATTATATTGTCCTGATATATGTCATCAGCATTCATTTCATGACTTAACAACTTTTCGAACATCTCTTGAAATAAGTTAACGCCAATATTTTGGCAGACATATTTTTTTTCTCAGATCAACGAACAAATGATGCGGATCTGACGATAATATTACGCATCAAAGTACGTATATAATATGTGATGGTGTCGGTAGCGTTCAGTCTTGATATGCAAGGTAACCATGTTCAAACGCATCTGTTTGTTGTTTGTTGTTGTTGTTGTTTTGTCGAAACATGCTTCGGAATCTTCAATTGAGAACATAGAACAATAATCACAAACTTGAATATATGCATGGAGTAGTAGTAAAAACATATTTTGTTACCGGTACTATTGTTTATCGCGAAAATCGTACGCATGTATAGGCAATAAAAAGGCTCTCGAGTTTATTTACTGTCGAGTCATATATACGACCACTTCACGTTCGATTAACAAATAAATTATGCTCGCAGGCAATCAACAACCTGCGCATGGTTATGACTGTATAGATATTAATCAGACTGTATCAATATTAATCAAACGTGCAAAGTGTTATGCTCGGGCAACATAGTTGTTATTTCACTGGCGACGACCGTCGGCAATAAATGGCAAGCAAACGTAGGAAGTGTCCGCTTGAATATGTAGGTCAGATTGCACCATTCTCGTGTATGAGGTGTATTTAAAGCGGGTATATACGATTTTGTCAAATATTTATGAATTTATATAAAATGTGTACACAACTTATTATATATATATTTCAATATAAATTAAAATAAAAGTTAAGAAGAACATGTGTCGAAAAATGCGAAATAAGCCAAATATTTAATTCTGAAATTGAAAACGGCTGTACAGCCGAATTCGCCAGCATGTATACCATACATGTACGATGTGAATCTAAACTTAGTTTAACGGTTTATTTGAATTCCTGCAACGATATCTATTCATACGACACACGAACACTAACTCCAATCCTAATACAAAGACGAATGCTTCGGTTATTGTAGGAAAATATGTACGTCACAATCGGCTCGGGCGCTAATTTGTCTTTGCTGCATTTTATGAAATTCGGCTTAAATGTATAATTTCTCTTGCCTATTTTGTGTTATTGTAACATATTTTATCAATATATTACAATTAAACACATATAAAAAATCGTATATACCCGCTTTAATTCAATCATGCACTTGTCTATGTATATGCCGGTTGATGACGTATGTTCATAATCATGATTGCCACGATTCTGCACTATTTGATGCATCAGACAACTTCCTGACCACATTGTTTTAGACTCGGCGAAAGTTATTAATAAGCAAAAATTATAGTCCGGAGCTGAAGACTAAGAAATGATTTAAAATCTTTGGAAGGCTCCTGTCGTTTGTAGTGATTTCTGTTAAGTACTGGTTAGTCCTTAGTTAGAGTTAGCAGTTAGAGTTGGCTAGTCGATAGTCATCATTGGTCGTTAACTTTGGTAAGTCGTTAGTCATGGTTAGTCGCTGCAATCCTGTCGTGCCTTCAATCAATAGGAAGCTTAATTAAGAACTCGGTCCAACATGGCAGTGTATGAACAGTACACATATTGTCAGAGCCCGAAGTATTCGATGAACTGAAATATACACGAGTAATAAGAGCGGAGACTACATGTTTAATTAATCATAATGCTGAAATGCCCACAACCGGCCTATACGACCTGTACTTTTCTGCTTAATCAATACTATACATTTTACGCACAGTTCTATACTTGTTAAGGAGAGAAAACACCTGAGGGGTAAAACAAGCAGATTGTTCGATATTAATTAAATATTATATAAAGGAGACAATTACTTGCATAAGAACACCGCAAAGTTAAATATTTGCCATGCACTGTAGAAACAATACGTGCTCTTGCTGATCTAATATTTGCCGTCTAATTATGTATCAACGACTCGCACAATGTCAAACATGCGGACAAAGGCGCTGACAGGCCGAGGCCGGGCCAAGGTGACACCCGAGTGGCCGGTAGGGTATAAAGATAATATATGACCCATTATATGCACGACGGATTATGACAAGAATGCGCAGCAACGGAGAGAAGGGGTTGAGGATCTAAGAAGTCTTGTCCGTCTGAAGTTGCTGTTTATCTACCGGATTACGCCACCTTACTTTTGCGGCAGCGATAGAACAAATGGATACAATTTGTAATTAGTTTGCTTACAACATCTGCTCATCTTCTTTCATCTTCCCGATTTTGATCTGTCGCTTTGTGAACTAAAGCGTTATCTGCGTATTATCAAGTCATTGCCGTTAATTCTGACACTTTCTCTTCTTTTTTTTTATCACCGGCGACTGAAAGGTAATACTTGTTGCTGCTGCTGCTGCTGATATGATGATGATTATGAGGATTCTGATGATGATTTTAACAGTTATTTTATAAAGATATATATATATAGTTACCGATTATAGACCTATATCTATGCATACTTTTAATTCACACACAAATGCTATCTCACACGAAATAGTTAATAGATGATACACAGTTCATTTTATTAATCGCAGAATTTGACCAGAACCTAAACATACCCTGTGGGGATGTTGACGATAAAATAAACAGTCTATAAAGTCGGCAAAGCATTCCTGTTTGTTTATGACCCAGAATACATGTACATTGTACCACGGGGCAAATGACAATAAACTTGCTCGACCGCTATCTCGATGTGATAAAAACAAGCAAATGAATGACCAGTTGTTAAGGGTGACCTCTAGCTACATAATTCTACATTACCATGTCGTCCATTTCACCATAAACAATCCGACCTGCTTCGCAATGATGCTCCGTCCGGCTAATGAAAATGTATGACATGCATAAACCTTCCCTGACACCAATCTGTTTTCAGCGTCAATCGCCACTAGTGGTATGTAACCTCGGTTGACGAACTATGTCGCAGGAGAATAGATTCATACGCGGTAAATTCCGCGGTCCCATTTCACAGTGCGTTGGTATAATGTAATTAAGAAAATTGTTCCCATCCATCTTGAGTTCAGACTCAAGGCACTTAAGGCATTATTCCGTAGCCCATTAGGTAGAGGCTGTTCGAGGCTGCAAATTATCTGTTAAATCATCAATTTTCAGGTTCCGTTGATATGCAGAAAAAATGCCATAGGCGACATTATGTATCAACTGTAGTTATAGATGACCATACAAATGTAATACTACCCAAAAATTATATATAAACAATGGAGAGCTAAATGACTATGCAAATAAGTAATTTGTTTACATCGTTAGTGTTACCAAGAAGCAACAAAGTAAGTGGGTTGTAAGGTACTCATTCCGTTTAAACATAGGATTGTTAATAGATTTAGAAATATTTCTTAATTGTCTTGTGTAAGTACTGGACAGCATAAATATTATAAGTGAACTAGTTGACATTGTAAAATGAATGGTTTACTTTTTTTAATCACGATTTCCGTGATAATCTCCATCATCTAATCACAATAATATTCGTCATCACCATCGCGATATTCATCATACCGATATTTATCATCAACAGCATCATTAATATCAGCAGCGCCAACACCACCGCCGCCACTAGCATCTTTTACAATAATTACAGAGTTTTTTTTTTAGAATCACCGTGTTTTGTTGGTGTCGGAAGCGTCGTCATCCCCAGCAGTCGAACATCATAGACTCGCTCTACGAAAACAGGGCTAAATGCATGTGCGTAAAGTTTCATAACAGATTAGCCGGTAAATTCAGCCCAGTTTAATCTGTGACGACATTTTCAGCGAAGATTACATTTCCGTTAAGAAAAATATGTTCTGTAAACGAGGAATTCCATAAAGCGGAAAAGTGTGGCCACTGATAAGCCTGTGAGGAATGCACAAGCTAATCTGGGGCAATACTTTACGCACATGCATTAAGCCACGTTTTCTCAATGACCAGCCCATACAGTTTTAGCATGATTATGCGTTAATAAATTAATTAAAATGTGTGTGACCAATGAGAAAATGATATTTAGATATTCGAGTCATGTCGCATGTACGTTACCATGGTAAAACGTGCGTGAAAATAAGCAAAATCATGACAACGTGATGTTTGCTGTGAAACTGTTTACGAACAGTTATTGTTATTATTATTGTCATACAATAATACAGACTCCATCGTAGCTAACGCCCGACCTTTCTAAGGATCACCTTGTACTTATGCCACTCAGTGCGCGACCTTCGGAACAGAGTACTTGCATCGCTTTATCAAACTGAGAAAGCATATCTGAGTGTTTTTTTAATAAGTTTTCATAACTCGGCGATATTTAAAATACAATTATTGTAATGCTAATGGCTTCAGCTCGAACGCTGAGAAATTTGACGCTTTTCAAGAGTGAACATACATAATAATGTCATTTGACGTCAGATGGTCGTTAATTTGTTGTATAGTGTGTAATTGACATTTAACTTTTCCTGAATATTTTAACTGTTACAGTTTATGTCAAACTAATAAAATACAAATTTAAAGTTACTTAGTGAATGTTTACGTCAGACTATAAAACATTTAAAACAAATATAATATATTATACAGAAGAGCTTCTTTTAAACGCTTTTTTTACACCAAACCTATAAAACCTGCTTGATGCACGTGCAATATCTATTTTGTGTTTGCACGTATAGTTTTAAACAAGCACTCAAACACACATATTTAGATTAGGAGCGGCTAGTTCCAGACGCCTTCAGTATACTAGTAAATTGTCAGTTTATTGAGTTCAGATTTGTAATGGATACAAGTTTATGAACATTTTCTTCTTTTTCCCCAATAATACAAACGTGTATTATTAAAGGGCAAACACACTTTAAAAGATAATTGATAAATGATCATCATCACATCACCTAAACATGCAGTTGACACAATTCTAAATGCGCAATGTCACTGCTTGGAGAAATGATTATCGATTTATTTTCTCGGAGCACTTATCCGCTGTGTAATGCAAAGGTCATATCGGAATCATTACGTCAATTTATGGGACATTTATGGAAGAGAATTATGCACAATTTTAATGATGGGGGTGGGGGAGGGTTCAATAACTTAGCACGTTCAATTTATACCATACATGCATATAGAATACACATTAATAAATACTGATATATGGCGATTCGTTTGAATGTTTTTCTTTAAAGAAAGCTTATTGAAAACATGCCAATATCGCGTGCGTTAAATATATATTTATATTGTAATGACGTATCTACTATGAGTTATACGCACAAATTATGTACCACTTCATATTGAATCGGAAATACCAATGAACCCGTTAATTCGATTTCTTCGAAACAGCTGAAAGGCGGAGACGTAAAACCGTTGAACGACGATTTAGCCTGAAGTCACTGCTGAAGTGGATATAAGCAAAATGTGGGTCGCGTAGCAAACGTGTGCAATGATCACGTGTAACCAAGGAATGTATAGACAATTATTTAACGCTGCAAGTCGCCATTAGTGTCAATATGCGGAACAATGTACACTCAAAGGGGAAGGGGTGTCGTATTGTGAATGCAGGGTAAAAAACGACTTACTGCATATTGAAAGAAATTGAACGCGGTTATTATTTTCACATATTTATCTTATTTGCTCACATGAAAAAGGATATTACCTAAAAATAAACCTATGATAGAAAGGACGGTGAACCTGCAACATATCCATCCTTGCCGTGTAAAGCGCTTATCGCAGCGTTCTCGCAGTATCATGTTTCACTACAGTCGTTTCGTTGGTATCTCAAATGTTTCGAGAAATCGCATTTGCATAGTTCATCCTTATATGAAGTGTCATTTTGAAGTTCCCTTAAGCATTCACACAATTTATGTCGTTATTCAGCGCTTTTCTGCAAACTAAATACATTCACTGTGGTGCCAATATCACAATGCAGTAGCAATAGATAAATCAACAAAACACAGCTTTCATCGAAAGTCCGGTGTTTACATAAAGAATTAGCGAACGACTAAAGCGACCATATAAGTCAGTTCGTTTGCACAACTAATCTGGATTTGCAAGCACTGTATGTCGGCATCTTTATGTCCTCGTCGGGCCAAATGTAATATGTACACAGCTTGATTTAAATACATATACGTTATGCACAATTATTAAAAAGGCTTTGTTGCTCTTTTGTTATACGGTAAATTAACAAATGTTTGCGCAAGCGGCGTTCTCCTGGGGGGAACTTCCTTTAAACGGGTATATAGGGGTGTGCTGATTTTATGGGGTGTGTTTTTCGACTAAAATTATAGGTATGGTTTTGAGCATCTAAGTATAGATATGGGTATTGAAATCAGAAATGTGTTTGTATATAAATGCATATAGATTTGAAAGTATCAGTATCAAAATTGGTATGATAAATGTCATTTTTGTACATGTATATAAATGGGTATTAAAGGGATCTTTTCACGGTTTGGTAAATTGACAAAACTGTAAAACGTTGTTTCAGATTCGCAAATTTTCGGATTAGTTATGTTATTTGTGAGGAAATAGTATTACTGAACATTTGCCATGGTCTAATATAGCCATTATATGCATATTTTGACGATTTAAAAACCTAAAAATTATAAAGCGTTGCAACGCGAAACGATTGAATAATTTGGAGAGTTTTGTTATTGTCGTTTAAATTTGTGAAACTACGAAGATTGCTTATATAACGTATAAAATACGCATCTTATGTATGCTTGGCAGGTTAGCTCAGTTGGCTAATGCGTTTTTACTTCAGGGTTCCGGGGGTCACTGGTTCGAGCCCTGCTGCGGGCTACTTTTTTTCCTTTTTTAAATTTTATTTTTGATTTTTTACTGGAGCTTTTAAAATGTAATGTTTACATTTATCAATATAAAGCATTTAATGACAAACTTCAAAACATGCCAAATCTGTGAAAAGGCCCCTTTAAAAAGTAAATTTCAGTAGCGGGAGAGATGCAGACTTGACTGTTTTGATATGATGCTTGATCGACCAAGATGATATGCACTGACGTCATATATTAACATACGTCAAATATTAAGTGACGAAATCGTTACATAATCTTAAAGTGCCGGGAAAAGTGCAGTTACTGCAAATTATTTATGGAAATTGTGTCGGAATTAGAAGACACCCTATAATTTGGCCCCCAGGGTGTTCTGCATGTATAGAAACTAACTTTTTAAAGAATAGAAACCAACTTTTTTAGAATAACTAGTCCATATTGACGAATTGTGTTGCACAGCTTATGAGTTTCGAGCCACGAACAGGTCGTGTCATGTATACAACATACGTTCTGTATAAAATGGTAAGTGATTGAAGAAAAGCATTGCTGACATGAAAAACTGTCCATGCATTATGTCCTATTGGGAGCTTAAATTGAATAATTTCATTTAAATAAGTTAATCAATAGGACTAAAGTCGTAATACAATGTTTAATTGCGTGTAGATCTACTTGTCTCAAGCTTAAAAAAAAAAGCAAGTAGCCCGGCCGAAGACCGACTTTTGAAATCGAGTTGCATGGTTCTTCTCGCCCCTGACTTACGGAAAACCAAGTGTCTGTCAGTCTAGTGTGTGCGTGTGTGTGTGTAATTCTGCGAATATCTACAGATCGTTGCTGAGTCTTCAATACTACATTATGTACGGACCTGCCCCTGGGAAAACATTTCAGTTTGAACTTTGAAGCAAAGTAGGTCAAATTTACCCCGGCTGTCCGGTTATTCGTTAATTAATGAAATAATTTTGAGAAAAAGACCAGAGCACGGAGGCGAATGAGAACTTCTAGTGGCTCTCTTATAAATTATATTCACGTTGTAGGAGGGACGTGAGTGAAACAAAATGGTGGTACACTCTGTCCAACTTTATCTTTATCTTAGATAAAGATAAATTATCTTTCTCCACACTCAATCCCCACGCGATGCTCATTTTCGCCATCTGACATTTTCGACTGACATTTGCTTCCCGGAGCATCTTCGATAATTTTTTGAGCGTCTCCTTATTTTTTTTAAACAACTCGCAATCAGCATATTTACAAAAAAACTCTTGAGATATTGAATTGTGGTGCGGTCTTATGCTTTTTTCTATGAATTTTAAAATTTATTTCCTTAGTTATACTATTTAATCCCGTTATCGCAGAGGATACTGATAATTCACGCGCTTCTCACCTAGGCGATCAGGTTTTCAATATCCGCCCGGTTAATGTGAGTTAGTGGTCGCAATACCGGACAGGTGGAATTTCGGCCCGGGGGAAATTTGTTCCAACTTTTCTTATTCGTAAAATGGTACTGTAAGGTAGCTGCACTTCGACAAGCTATGAGTCCTCAAATAATGAAATACTCAGGCGGGCAAGGACCTCATGGAGTTCTGCGAAATGCACAGTATTTATGAATGGGT
The DNA here is from genome assembly GCF_020536995.1 of Dreissena polymorpha. NCBI lineage: Eukaryota > Metazoa > Mollusca > Bivalvia > Myida > Dreissenidae > Dreissena > Dreissena polymorpha. The sequence goes on from NC_068367.1 coordinate 29,336,028, forward strand.
ATAAATGCTAACAACTTCAACCCTATGGCGTCGATATATCAAAACTGCGCGCCAATAATTTGATTTCCTCATCATTGATAAGTATTTAAGAAGTGTCTGACGTCATTAACATGCAAAATTCCATTCATGACATTTGATATGACGTAATCCTTAAGGATGGTTTTGTTACGTCACAAATGGGTAAGTTTAAAATCACGTGTGAATGAACCTTAAATTTCATTCACTCACAAGTGTTGCCTTTATGCTATTAGTGACTGTGTTTAAATGAAACCTGTTCTAATAAGTTAGTTTACACAACAATCTCACTTTTTATACACTAAATATTATAGACCATGTTATAGATCTACTGTATGTATACTACATTGAAGACAAAGAAACTGATATCTAAACGTGTTACGTGTTTCTTCATTATAATTTATACAGTATCATAGATTTCGATCCAGTCATTAGCGGAAACAATGTGACACATGTTTTATGACTAATTATCTGTATCGACACGTCTGTATTGTCAACAGGTAACAACTGTTGTTACATTTATGGATTTACGAAAAAACAACAACAATAACACGTTAGTATCGCGTGCCTCTAAACGTTTCACATTAACATCATTATGAAAAAAAAACTAGGCTACAATGCACCAGCATTCCTCGATTGACAAATCATCGCTAGACCTAGTTTAGCCCAACATCTGTCACCAGCTGAATATTGTTCATATCCTTTCATCAACAACATGACGTAAAGAACCGTATTGCGCAGAATAATAGTCGCATCGCTGAATGATTATATTAAATCATGACAGATTAGTGCAGGGCGATTCAGAATTTGACAGATCTAGAGCATTGATAGAACAAACACTAAGAGAAATGTTAAAACCCCTTGCAAAAGAAATAATTCCAAAACACAATCTAAGGCCAACACGGTAGCAAAATTAGAACTATTAAAGAATTAAGTTTTTCTCCGACGACATGGCAGAATGGTTTTTAGACAATCAACACTAATTGTTTCGAGTGTTTAACAAATAAAAAGAATTAGCTATACGTAGGAACAAAACACGAATAATAAAATGTACGTTAACAACATTATAAATAGATACTTTACTTTACCAATATACTTCTGAATACTTCCGCTTAAAGCCTATACTGCCATTTGTATGATAGAAGAAAGTTTCTTCTTGACGAAAATGAATCTAGAGGGAGAGGGTCTTCCCTGATAAACCTGTGCGGACGGAAAAAGCTAGTTTGGGACGACGCTTGACGCACAAGTATAAAGCTAGTTTGGGACGACGCCTGACGCACGCACAAGTATAAAGCCAGTTTCCCCAGAAGGAGGCGCATATTGCATATCCCCGCTATAGCCAGGCGAGACTACGCTGGCGAGACAGCAATCTGATTCGAGTGGGTTAAACCGACTTTCATCAGAGATCGAGTTGCCCATGCGTGTAGCGGGAAAGGGGTATTCAAAACTGGCTAAGTTTGTGTTAATGTATTAAGTTTACTAACCGAGTTATCTCGTTAATTGGAAATTTAACCGTTTACGTTTTTGATAGATTGTATCTTTTCCATATTCATTTCACTGTTTTCTACTCGCTAATGTAACAGAATAACGAAGTATCCGGATAGAGCGACCTTTGTATAAATCTTGCTCTGAGAAAACTGGGCTTAAAGAAAAAAAGTGACCCTCAACTGGGCTCGAACCACTAACCCCTGGACTAAAAGTCTATCGCTTAGATCACTCGGCCATCCGTTCTCATACATTGAGTGATGTATTTTATACTTTATATAAGCAACCCTCGTAGTATCACACAATATAAGGACAACAACAGAACTCTCAAAATTATTCAATCGTTTCGCGTTGCAACGCTTTGTAATTTTCAGGTTTTTAAACGTCAAAATATGCATGTCATGGATATTTTTGAGCATGATAAATTTTCAGTATTACTGTTTCCACAGAAATATCATAACTACAACGAAAATGTGCGAATCTTAATTTTTATTTTTTATTTTGTCAATTTAGCAAAACGTGAAAAGGCCCCTTTTAAAGCATTTGCGTAAAGTTTAGCGTCGGGACAAGCTAATAATAATATTCGACACTTTCCGCTTTTATTAACGCACTTGTGTTAAGCCCGGTTTTCCCAGTTTTCCCAGAGCTAGGATCAAATGCATAAAAAGAAAAGGCGCCTCGCGAAAACGTACAAGGTTCATCAAGTGTCGTGGTTTTCAAGAACTTCCCTATTTGCTATAAAATGACACCAAACGCTTTTTATCCTTTTCTTAGGAACAAATTGATTTCTTCTTAAAGACTTATTTACACTGACACAGGAAATGAAGCTTTGAGATTGCATTTGAAAGTTCGTAAATACTGATGTCCTCCAATATCTGTTTACTTTAAACCGCGTTAAACAGCTGTATGCAAATTTTAAACCCGTTTTTTTAACGAGCCGGTTTTGACTCAACTACGTGCGCTCTGTGTATTGCGAATGTGATGTAACGCTATTTAAGAGGCGACGACGAAACTTTTACCAATAGCGGGTTGCATTTAAAGTGATATTATGGGCATTTTTCACTGTTGAATTGAGCTGAAAAGAATTAACAGGTCAAAGGAGTTAGCTAAATGTGGTTACTGACCAATTATCTGCAACTCATCTTGCTACCAGTTGTTTATAAAAATATATTTTATATTCGATATCTTACGTGACCCACCCAGTCCTGTATCTTTGTGTCGTATGAACGAATCTGCACTTTAACTAAATTTAGGTTCACATCGTATATGCATGACCAGTTGTCAAACGTAAGTACGGTTAATATTCAAATGCATTATTTTTCTCTTTCCGGGATATTGTTTTAGTATGTTGATGCTGCATTAACATATGTAAGTGTATATGAAGTGTAAACACCAACAATAAACAACGGTTGCTATAGACACCTATAAACTGTTAGATGCCCATAATATCACTTTAATCTAAACCTGTTACATGAATTAAATCCATACTTATTGGTATCTTACGCTTGTGCTTAGAATATTATATTTTCATTTTTAACCATAATCTTGCTTACGACAACGTAATACCTGTCACAAAATCTTTACTTGACTAGTAATACTAGTAATAAAATATATACGACTTTGTTTTCATTGCCTATACGCCTTCGTTTCCAATGCACTACTAAAACATGAAGTAGTGCGTTTACGTGAGTAACTAATTGTGTCTCTCAATTATTCCATTCATTATTTAACTGTTAACAGATTCTTTGAAGTCGATATAACGGGCCCAATAATTATTAGGAACCACGAGTTTCCCCAAGCATGTAAAATTAAATGTCATCATTTCAAGCAGGGATCTTCTGATGTTTTCACAAAGTTGTGTAACTTAGCGTCCTTACTAATGTGCTGGAACCGAATTATGAAGGCCTTTGCAAACAGTTTGGATCCAGATGAGACGCCACAGAACGTGGCGTCTCATCAGGACCCAAACTGTTTGCTATACTGATAGAATTCTTTGAAAAAAAATCAAAGAAAATGCTAATTTTAGAAATTCAGCAGACGACATTTTAGGAGACGACAAATTTCCCAGCATGCAAAGGGTTAGCGTCTTTACTAATGTGCTATTACGTCAGCTTGGACGAATGTGCCTCAGTCCTCGAAATAAAGTTATATATACACATCATCAATATTTGAATGAAAATCATGAAAAGACAACATATACATGAATCACGTTTGCTTAACTCCGTCTTAAAATAAGCCCTATGTGCTGATGTAGTCAGAAAATCGTGAAACTTCTGCCTCTACTTATAAATTATCACGTCAGCTTTAAAGGTGCTTCGGGTCTGGGTGCTTCTTATGACAAGTGCTTTATACATCTATTATAAATGAAAATTATAGAAAAAAACAACGTGTAAAGGAACTTATTATGTTTGCTAAACTCTGTCTAAAAACAATTGAGACTATTGCTTATTTGCTACTGTGCGTAGTGCTGACGTTGTACTATGGTCCAGGGAATACAAAATAAGCATACCCCCAACGCGCGTCAGCGATAGGCACGATAATTTGTACCGCAATATCTCAATATTGCCAGTTCGCAATATACCTGACTGATCTACATATTTGCTTTTGCCATGACCAAAAGGTAACGAAAACGCAACGGTACCTTTCAATGTTAAAGGAACCTGGTTTATTTCAACTTAGCGTGTTCTTTTCCGTCTAGGACGCACTGGAATTGTGAATTACTAATAAATCGTGAATGCTTGCTTCTACGAGTCCTAGAGCTTCAATATGAAGTTAACTCGACTGACGTTCATATCGTTCATATTTGTGAGCTTCAACATTTCCACTACAGTAAAGGCCTAATCTTGGATTTGATAAGAGGAATGATGTTTGGCCGTCCTGGCTAGTCTAGCCACTTTGAAACGCTCAACAAGTGTCGATACCGAAGAACACAATATCGGCGTTATCTGTGTGAAGATAGACAGTTCAGCTCACGGCTGACCTTTTATCCATGTTTACCGCATGTATGCAGCGTTATGTCTCAGCGAATACGTTTGAAATACCAATACAGTCGAGTGTAGTGTAAATGGTTAAAGGCTGGTTTTGTTCCTTGCGGAAAAGAACGTTAATTTACCGGACCAATTAACGTCACATTTCAATTACCGATTTAACGAAAATGCATAATTATCAAACACATATCCTTAAATTTAGAAATCTCTTTTTATGGTCACTAGTCTATACATTTTAAGTGAACACATATTGAGCCACTAGCAATCTGAAACCATACGCCCCAGAAAATAAGAGTTTAAAGACTATTGAGGTGGTTTCAGAAAACTGGATGCTCAAATGTGTGTACTGTGTAATTCTAGCAACTTCAATGAACTAACTGTTTTAGTTTTCAAACAATTTTATTTTTGTATTTTTTTTTCAAATAATTAAATCTTCATCCATTCCTGGATATTTTGCATATAAATAACATGATCAATGAGTTATTCACAGTGAAATATAATAATATACATGAACAATAAACATGAAATTATAATAAGTGATCCCATAACTTTGGATTTTTTAGCATTTAATAATTTAAACAAATAAATGAGAATAACTTTGAAACAGAGATGTGAAAATGAACTATGTGCTTACATGTCAACAAAATGTAGAATAATTTAAATGCATGAAAGTAATACAATAAATTAGATTTGTTGCAATTAAATTACTTGTGAAAAAGCATGAAAAATTACTGAAAGTTGTAAAATACAACAATAACGAACTTCAAAATGCAATCATGAACATTAACAGTGTGATCATTGAGCACACACAGTATGTACCCGAGAGAGAAACATAGGCACTTCTTATAACATGATACAACATATATATAAAGATCGCAAATTGCCCTGGGTGAAATAATACTTTTTGATACTCAAAAACATTTGGACAAAACTAAAACAACTTAAATTTTGTAATCAAACATCACTGCCTATTAAATTTGTATATTTGTACAATAGAAAGGCTTAACATTGGAAATTGCTTCAAGACATTCCATCAGATCATGAAAACTGATCAATATAATTTATATTGGGTCAACAGCATTCATGACGCTTCAAAAGTGTGCATTTTAAATCCTCCAGTTAAACGTCAACATTTATTGTTCATATACTAGTTTTCGTAATTATTTCAACGTGTCAAGCATCATGGGTAAATAAAGCAGAAAAATATAACACAGACGGCAGATCACTACACAAACCCCTACTGGGAAATGTGGCTGAAGACTGGTAGCCTGAAGTTCTTCCCCACCTCCATTGGCGACCCACACGTGGACATGCTGGAGCTGTTGCTTGTTCCAAAGCTGCTGAAGCTACCCACGCTTTCACCAGATATCGAGTCCGGGGGTGACGTAGGGGCGTTGGAGAAAAAGGAAGCACTCCATTCGCGGTCATTCCATACGGACTTGTTTGTTTGATTGTTCAAGTTAAGAAGGGCACCAAAATGCTGGGCGAGCGAATCTACACTGCTGACAGTTTGAATGTTTAAAGGTGAGAGATCAAAGCCAAACTCTGGCATTAAACTGCTGCTGAACACATTACTATTTGTAGAATTATCAAAATTGAGCGAATTGTTCAAAGGCAAACCGAGTCCCGAGTTTAACAAGTCCTCCCCGAAGAACACTGGGCTCAGCGAAGGGCTCTCACTGCCCACACTCGATGGGGGCGACGATTCTGCCGACGACCCGAGTGAACCTGTGAAGCTGGAATTGAAGTTGATAGACGTTGGACGCTGGACCGTGGGTGGTGGCGACTGGCTCAAACTCGGCGGCGAAATGTGCTGGAAATATTGCTGCGTGGCCAGATGCGATTGCTGTACGTTGTGCGCTGCGGTAATTCTGTTGTTCTGTTCGTTTGCCTTACTGACGGACTCGTCATTGTGAACGAAGTTGCACCTAGGCCCGTACGGGCAGAATCCCTTTGAGTGGAATGTGCGGCATAATTCCGTTTTGTACTTTGGGTGCCGCTGCAACGACTTCAGTTCGTGAGCACCGTGAGCGAATTGACATTTGTCTGCGTATTTGCAATGACCGTTTTCTTCGAAAGGCCTACAGAGTTCGGTCTTGTACCGACTGGAATTAACGGGCTGTTTTTGCTGAGTGTTCAAGTTCGTGTTGTTGTTTAACAGCCTCTCACACGGTTCACTGTATGATCTATCCAACTTTTTATGCTCACTCAATCCAGTCTGGTTATCCATAATCACAGTTGCGTTCGCAGGCACTGGTGTAAAATTTCCCACGGAGAAATTCCGATTTCGTTGCACATTTATCGCAGCACCAAGAGTGTTTCTGCGTTCAGCACACTGCTGCTGCTGCTGTCGTAACATGTTCTGTAAATAGACAAAAAAGAACAAAATAAATATAAATTGTCACACTTGTACACAATAAAGTTAACAATCAACACGTCTCAATAATTTATCAATTTGAGTAGCACTTAAACTTGACAATTCATTTAAAAACTGATACAATTATGGTAAACATATCTTTTAACATAATTGTACAATTACACGCATTTAACGTTTCACATGTTCAGAAAGTAAATCTATACATGTTGCAGTTTCTGACTAAAATTTCAAAACACGTTCTTCCCTAATTCACACGACTTAACTGTTCAAATTTATAACTGCATAAAATATTGCTCAATTCGTAACTAACCTGTCGTAAGACAAAATCTCCAATGTCACCAAGAAACTGTGTCGGCACGAATGCTGAAGACATTTCGTCAGCCTTAAATCCAAATAATACTGTTAATTTTCACTGTTCAGTTTAACGGTCGTTTCTGTTTGGAGTGTAATCCTTGTTTGATACATACTGCAGGTTGCCCGTTCATATAATCACTGAGAGATGGTAGGCGGAGCTTAGACTTGTTTACTTCGCACACAGCGGTCCAATAAGCTGCCAATCACGCTATCGAGCATTTTCCAGCGTTCTGATTGGCTGAAAGGTATCGTCGCTGTTTGCTTTGATAGTAGTGTGTGTTTGACAAGCGAACATTGCACATGTACTGTGTAATGGTTTGAAACGTACAAAATCAACAAAGTAAACTGGAGTTTTCAATATTTGGCAACTAAATAACCGAAATGAATATCAAAGATAAATCCAGACAGTTTTAAATATGTCTTTAAGAATAAATTTGTTGGTATTTATGCAGTTCATATATAAACTAGCGTGTAAACGTGAAAGGCCACTATCTATAGTTTACAGACACAGTACGTCATATAATGGTTGAACTTATATTTATTCAGTGTGGACTCTTTAAGTATATCCATTTGTGCTTCGTTAAAATAAAAGTTTCTACCACGTGTTGCCAAATGAAAGCTCTGGGTGCCCATTTCCCGCTTTCCGACTTTCCCGCCAATTCGCAAGGGGAAAAGAATTAACATACCCACGTGCTCACTTCGGGGTCAACTTGCTTCTCGTTTCGCTCGCTTGCAATACACAAAAGCTTCGTGGCGGTAAACAAGCTATCCGGTATTGAGAAATATGGAGTTGTTTGTGACCGAATTAAAAATTCAGGGATTTCGGGTTTTCAGATTACGTGTATGAGATATTAAAAGTACTCAGAGAAAACTAGCCGTAAATTGTTTACTGAAAATCAGTTTTACAAATGACACGGGTTTCATTGAATTGAAAGACACGAATGATTGATCACAATTTTAAATGATAGCTGACGTAATTATCAAAACGCTTCATTGCCCTCTACGCGTGACGTGATTCAAATAGTTGTTTAAATTAGCAATTGGTCAGATATGTAGTACGATTAAAACAACATCATATGACATACATGTCGCAATGAACATTTGACAACAATCCCATGTTAACCTTTTACAACAGATTCGTAATGTGAATACATGAAGCAAAACGATGAATTAACGTGACCCGCCCAACTCCACCAACCCAGGATCCCAATCCCTTCTGTACCCCCAATCCCTTCTGTACCACTAATATCATCCGGGTTTTTTTCTCTGCAAGTGATTATCAAATATCTTTTTTGTCAAGAAAGCTTTTGCTTGGCTTGCGTTGAAATCCGCACTTAATTCATTAATTAAGCAAGCATTACTATCACTAGCGCAGGGTTTTAATCAACGAAACAAAAGCTTTCCAGCCATGTGTCGTTTTTCAACGTAAACAACTGCGACAAAAGTTAACAAAAAATAATGATTGTTTCCAGCATTGGTGTCGTGTAAGTTTGTTATCTTATTCCTGGGGCATGGGAAAGGTCAATGCGAAAGTCAAAGGGAGACGATTTGTAAATTTAATTTACGACCATGTAAGTTATGAAGGCCGTAGAAGTTGTCGTCCATGTTTCGTTACCGATATTTTTATACGAAACAGCACACTTAATTGTTTTGTGTGTTTACTTGTAAACAGGTGAATGAATGCGTCTGGAATGAATTAAGCACATACATACTATTATTTTTTGTTAATGTGATGATTAACTCGATTGTAAGTATACATAGCAAAGTTGTGAGAAAAGCAATATACATGTACATAGTTTTGTTAAGGAGTTATTAAGTATTCCCGAACCAATGTTGAACATTAAATGTAAATGTGACGTTCTTTAGCTTTTTTAATTTTTGTTGAAACTCTACGATTTGATATATAATTTATCTGGATGTTGATTTTTTACCTTTTTAATAAGGCCGTCCTTGAATTTTTTTTTAAATAAGGAAAGTGTAAGGGAGACTACCTCGTTTAAATTTTGCCCATATATGGTAATGGGTTATCCTCCGATGGGAATGTGACACTTCGCATGGCAGGTGTATGGAAAATGTCGATCTAACGCTCAAGATTGGCATGTACCACTAAACATGCAACAACATTATTAGGCGATTGGTTCCATGGAGTGATAATCTATCAGGATTAAAGATACAGAATATGATATCGAAAGATAGCGCGCTAGTATCGCAACGTGGTATCGAACTAATCGCTGCCATGTACTTCGGATAAAAACATTGGGTATGACATTTATCCCCCAGTGTAAAAATACAATACGTAAATTCGGCGCAAGAATAGGCTACTAAATTCATAAAATAAACACGAATGTTGAGCTGTAAGCAACTAATATCAAACAAAAACAGGAAATCTGCGACAACATCAGATAAAATTACGGGAAAAGAAGGCTTTCTGTTGCTATTGTTTTGTCTGCTGTTGATAAATTGAGGTTGGATTACGAACGGACGATGACATGGAACACTAACAAAAAAATATAACACGGAATAAAATGTAATATTGCATCCAAAATTTTACAGTAACTCTCATTACTGAAATGGTATTTTTAGTTGTATAATGTAAAATTATAAACGTTTTATCAGTAAAGAACCACACTATACACAATGGTAACATTATTTTTTCATAAATAAATGTCATTTAATTCTGTCATCAATCTCAGGTGAGTATTTGATCATTATTTTTATGTCAATGGCCAATTTAGGGCGTATCATTAATGCATCCGTTAATTTGTCCATAATTTAAATGTTCATTTCCTAATCGTACAATTCATCTAAGGCTTGCGCTTTGATGCTAGGTTTATTGTTAATTATACATCGCAGTCATATATTTTATTTCCGTTGCACACTTTTTTATCTAATCTATTTTTTCTTTTTTAGATCACTTGCTAATTTTTACTCATAATATTTTTATCAAGCATGGAAGTACCAATTCACAAGCGATGTGCTAATTTATAAGCTATGGAAGTTACATATAATTGTTTAATCCTTGTTACCAATACAATGAATTAAAATTAATTAATAATGTCCCTTGAACGAGTACAGTTTTATGACAGTTTTTTGCAATCACCGGTCGTAATAGCGGACGAACGTATGACACGTTGGTATTTGATGAACATATGGTATATTTATTTGACACCTCAACGTTTTCTACAGCCAGTCAAAATCGTGAGCAAGACGCTTGTCAAATTTACTTAAGTTAAATGCAATTTAGGCGAGATGTATTTTGAATGAAATTCCACATGTTGTTTTCGGATGACACAGTTGACATTTTTTGCTTGTGTGTCTCTGCATGAAAACTACATCTAAATGACATACATTTTTGTTTAAACCCATGGAATTAGAATATTTTTATTCTAAGGTAAATATGTTAAATATTCGCATTTTAATTACGTCTATACGTTCACTATAAATTCTCGTATTTTCATCCATATATAAATAAAATTGATGTATTTTTTATTCATGATTTGCGTATGTACATATGCTGGAATCAAAGTTGATCCAAATAACATTTTTGTCGAAAAAAGAACAGTTCTAAAAAATACAAACTCTAGTATGCACCGAGTGTTCGTGTCATTTATGCATCGATATAATACTTTTAGAAAATAATTTTTAAGTAATATGTATACATCAAAACATATGTAAATTAAGATAATATTAAAACGTTTTTTTTTTGTTCTGAGCATCAGAAAATTGCTATAAAATTGTTAGATGCATTTCTTAGATAAACTAGTGTCTCAGTCGAGCGTATAATATGCAATAAGTCATCACAAAGACGTGCATTTATTGAATGATTACATTTAAACTGTTTAAATATAACATAAATGCTTTCTTTTGTCACCATAACACATCTTTTATTTCATTCCAATACGACTCTGTTATCGTTTTATCGGTTTGCCAGTCGTTATAATTGGCGGCAAAACTTCAAACGGTTTTCGCGTGTTTCTTTATCGATAAGGTAAAAAATATGCGAATCAGACAATTGCTATACAAACGAGCAATAAATGTAATATTTTATAAAAACAACACTTCTCAATGTTGTGTTCATATTACATTAGCATGAAACGCTGATGCGAGAATTTGTTTCAATCGAATTCCTATAACGTTATCGCCCTATGCAGCTTTGCAATACGGACCCCCTTTGATGTATCGTTAATTGTTCAATAAACAATTGACACGTTTCGATAGATTTCCCACAAACTTATAAAAAAATAACGTTGCGGGATTCTTGCAAAAGAAAACATTGTTCGGAATTTTCATTCAATTTGCATATGCTGATAAAGTAATACAGTAGTATCCAGCAATTAATATATGCAACGCAGTTATGTGCATTCATTTCTGAGAACATACTGAATGTATGTTGTTTATCTTTAACTATTTTAAGAATGTCTGCTGATTTAATGTCAGTTTCGTTGGGACATATGTTCTAATGATATTTTTACCTTTTTTTATAATTTGTTTTCCGCTCAAATTTTAGTATGTCTTCTGTCATTCAGTCATGTTTATTGCATTTAACAAAGATCTATCAATTTTTCTCAATAGATCTCTTGTAAAACCTAAACAACGACAACATTTGTAATGTTTTTTATGCAAATAATTCAAATAGTATTTTGATAATGAGGCTTTTGCTACTTAAGAAATTATTAAGGCAAAAATCAGGACTTTAGTTTCCACATACGTATCGCAACAAACACGGTGAACTTTTTCTATCAATTTTAGCACCCCTCGCATAAGTACTACTGATTTAACAATGCATGACCCAATTTAATTGCATACAAAGCTGTTACATCAAACAATCAAATCGGGCGCACTGTTTGACTGCAGGTGTCAAAAACATGCCGGCGTCTTCAAAACCGGCTTCATGTTCGGAAAAGCTGACGACATCAAACTGCGTGATTACGCAATCAGCTAAACGTCTGCTCGAATCAGTCACTTGATTAATCCAATGATTCGATGTAATTGTGGTTTCTGGTGCCCTTTTTGCACGTGCGAGACATTGTTTGTTTTTTACTGATTGATAATGTTTTCACAAGGTTTCCTTAGTTTGAACGTAGCGCAAATCCATTACTTTCGAAGGTTGTGATAGACAGCAAATTATACTTATTCTATAAAAATAGTGATTAAACTATAAACATAAAAGTATATGTACACGAAAAGGTGGACATACACATGCGAAATAAATTTAACCTCGTTTTTAACGGTATTTTAATGCCATTTTGCATGAGAACATCTTACGTATTAGAGTTACATACGAATCTTTTAAAACATTCCATAAAACACAAAGTTAATAACAGGAAATCCGAAGCGTACGAAAAATTTGTTAACATTTTTATTTAAAGGGATCTTCATGGTTTGGTAAATTGACAAAATTGAAAAAAGTTGTTTCAGATTCGCACATTATCGTTTTAGTTATGATATTTGTGAGGAAACAGTATTACTGAATATTTACCATAGTCCAATATAGCCATTTTATGTATCTTTTGACGATTTGAAAACCTAAAAATTATAAAGCGTTGCAACGCGAAACGATTGAATAATTTGGAGAGTTCTGTTGTTGTCGTTTAAATTTACGAAACTACGAAGATTGCTTATATAACGTATAAAATACTAAATCTGCGTATATCCGGCGGAATAGCCGAGAGGGCTGGTGCGTTTTTACTTCAGACTAACTCCAGGACTCCGGGAGTCACTGGTTCGAGCCCTGGTACCGGCTACTTTTTTTTCCTTTTTTTAAATTTTATTCTTGATTTTTTACTGGAGCTTTTAAGATCCAATGTTTACATTTATCAATATAAAGCATTTAATGACAAACTTTAAAATATGCCAAAATCTGTGAAAAGGCCCCTTTAATCATACAATTTTTCCACCAAATTACTTTTTATTTGGTTTAATATAAAATAAAATCTGTTTAGTTTAGCTTTTTTCCCCAAAGATTTTATTCTAAACGTTTTTGCAGACTAAAGCATACGCACATGACTATTGAAGTGATATGCAATCACTCCGAAATTAATGTATTGGTCGTTATGAGAAAATTACGATGAATAATGCCCATCTGCCGACAAAGCGGCCATTTATTAAATATCTAAGAACTTTATTAATGAGCATAGAGATACCATTTATGATAAGATGGTGGGAACCTTTCGGCATAAAACCCGTTAAATGGTTTCCAATATATTTCCCGTTGTTCAATAATATATCACACCAGTGTATTCCGAAGCATCTATTAATTAACGCTTTTCCAGAGTCGATTAACGAGTATTTAATTACATCATAGGACGCCGCACATTCATTCGCGACCAGGGTGGAAATAGTTCCACCGATTGATGTTTGCGAGAAAAATGTGGTTCCGGAACGGTACTGACCGTTCAGACCACATGGGACCAAAGGGGGCGGGTCTGGTCAGAAGATATGGACCCTAGTTAATGCCTCTCTGTCGAAATATCCAGGATCAATACTTTCTGTTTGAACTGTGGCGTATAATTCATGGTTGATATCTTTTGCTTATAGGCCAACAGGTTGATGGTTTTAATTCTGGAGGGATTTTCGCGATTGATATTTTTAGATAACATAAAGCTGTGGCGATGAATCAATGTGTACAAACCAGGGCAGTATAAGTTCGAAGGATGTGTTTCATCCTGGAAAGGTGGGGGTACTTTAAATATGACGTCTTTTTGATGCATACGGATTTTAAGAATTGAGCCGAACTCTCTTCCTGTGAGTCGAACTTTCTTCCTGAATCCCCCCCCATACAGCCGACGGTCTATGGTAGTATGTGTGGTTTACTCCCGATTGTCCCACATTTTTATTTTAAGAGTAAAATATCGATAACGGAACATACAGGTAAGTCGCATATCTGGGGCTCGAAAAGGGGTATTTATTTCGTGTATTTATTTGATTAAATTAACAAAACATAAACACAAAAGTGTTTCTCGATAAATATTTTATTTTTATTTTCTTCCAATAGAGGGAATATAGACACACTTTATTAACATTTTATATTTAATCACCAATCGATTTAATACCTATAAAAATGAAATATGAATGTATTAAAAAATCAAACAATCTCAGGTAATTTGTTTATTTAACAATCTCCATTTAAAGGGATCTTTTCACGCTTTGGTAAATTGACAAAATTGAAAAAAGTTGTTTCAGATTCGCAAATTTTCGTTTTAGTTATGATATTTGTGAGGAAACAGTAATACTGAACATTTACCATGGTCTAATATAGCCATTATATGCATCTTTTGACGATTTTAAAACCTAAAAATTATAAAGCGTTGCAACGCGAAACGATTGAATAATTTGGAGAGTTCTGTTTTTGTCGTTAAATTTTGTGAAACTACGAAGATTGCTTATATAACGTATAAAATACTTCATGAATAAGTACTCGGCGGAATAGCTCAGTAGGCTAAAGCGTTTTTACTTCAGGACTCTGGCAGGACTCCAGGGGTCACTGGTTCGAAACCTGGTCCGGGCAATGTTCTTTTCCTTTTTTTAATTTTATTCTTGATTTTTTACTGGAGCTTTTACGATCCAATGTTTACATTTATCGATATAAAGCATTTAATGAATAAGTTAAAAAATGCCAAAATCTGTGAAAAGGCCCCTTTAATCTTAATATTTCGATTCAAAGCATCAATCAAAATGCTCATCCCTTCGTGTTTATTAGTAAATAAATAACGTGGAATGTTGAAAAAAGTGAAGTTAGGTTAATTTATTGATAACGCATGGATATATATTAATGCATGTTTGAGATGTTCAACTGTTATTTAATTATATAAAATAACAGTTTTTATTTATCTTATTTTTTTTAAATTTAAATTGTATTTATGTTACAGCAGACAAACAATAGATAATTATCGTTTTATACTTTGATCGTAGTTAATCATAATAAATCCTAGACATGATATTTTTTACACTTGTATTACCCATCTTACGCCTCTTCACACCTATTTGTACGGTGTGTTGAATTTCTAAATGTGGGACAATCGGGACGACACCGTATGGGTTCTGTAAGCTGACCTAAGTAAATACGAACTTAAAAGTTTATAGCGCATTCTTGGAAATGACTTGAACTTGATGCCAAAAGCTGAAAGAATAATCACTGCGTCTGACACCAGACATCACGTTGTGTCATACAATTGCCACGTTAAAAGCATTAAGTTTATTTGCACTGACCACTACGATACTCCTTCAGCCGTGCATACGAGGGCATTGAACGGTGTTAACGTGCGTGGACGGAATTCGGTTATCTGAATTATAAGAAAAATAACGAATGAAACAAATGAAAAAAGGCGAGCATATCTTGGCTTACGAAAGGCAGGTTGGCACCAATGTGACACAAGTTATTTACCAGTGTTGTTTATCATCTTGTTTATCTCCCATATTGACAAAAGGAAAAGCTTTTATAGTCGTCTGCGTAACCGCGCGCGCGATATTTCCTTGAATTCTCATGAAGTCAATAGTTCCCACGGGCTTTCCGGAATAATGTAACCATTTGGTTGCGGGATCGCTGGAATATATAGACAAAGCAATAAGCTTTCCCTATCTACATGATCATTCTTCACCAGCGGGATACGTTTTTCTCACGGTCCCGGATTCTCCTCTTACGCAACAATTTACTACTGCAGCAGGGGAGTTTTTTCAACAATTGGCGGGAAAATGTCATGTATTATTCCCCACCTTTATTTTTCTCGCACAGAAAATAGTATGAATAAACAACAACATCTGCTCTCACCACATTTTTGCCGTTTCGACTTACCGACTTATACTTAGGGCTTGTTGAGAGTATGTTTCCCGTCTTTTAGTGTTTTTTTAATTGTCTTAAATTTATTACCACAATAATGCACTTTGTAACACTTTTCGATACTGTTTACTGATGGAGGATTTTATAGAGAGTGATTTAAACAAATTGATTAGATTCTCGCACAAATGCATATCCGAGAAAATACCGATTAATAAATAGACAAATATATATATATATATATATATATATATATATATATATATATATATATATATATATATATATATATATATATATGTTTGATATATTAAATAATGCTATGTATACTTGACAAACATTTGGTTCGTAAAGTTTGATGACTATCTATTCAAATCGCCATGGCAACGGCAGTGGTAATGAAAAAAGATATTTTGATGCATTTTACGACATTTTGCGGTCAATAGCAGACGAGAAACTTCAGTTTTCACACGCTTCTCGATGATCCGAACACGTGCCACATGCATGTCGCCTGCATCGACGCTTATCAGTTGATGGAATTGCGTGCATTAATAACAAAAGTACTTCACAGTACCCCTTATGAGATAGCGCAGTGTTGCATTCAGCTTTACACAATATTTAATATTGACAACTAAATGCTTATTGCTTTGGATGGGATATGCAATAAACATGTCTTAAAAAGTGGTCATATGCCTGTAACGGCATCTTTATATTTATGTTAATTAATACACGAAACAATAAAGTGTCATAATATTTATAAGGTTGATAATTATGTGCACTATGCCTTCGTGGTTACAATCACCTTAGCAACGTTATTGACAGCGGATGGCTTATCAGAGTATTATGTAAGTATATTGGTGTCTTAGTTTTGACACCGTGGCATATCCCAACTGATTTTAAAATCCAATCAAATCATCTGACGGAAGGTTCATACCATGACAATCCCTGCAATTGTGGCATCAGTTTAGAAAATACAGCATTGACATTATGTGTTTGTGCATGATACGAATACATTTAGTGTCACGACAACATTGGGCGAAGAAACATAATATTATGTGTAAATTATCAATTAAAATATATAATCATTTAATGTATAAATGCACACATGAGTTTTGCCAGTACAGCAGGTGTTTTGGGGAGAGCTCAAATTATTTTATCTCTTTATAAGCGACATACATTGGCATTTTGTAATTTGGACTTACACGAATGTCTATATAATTGGCGAAGAATTATTTAAATAAGGGATACTGACGTGTGCACACTGTATGCGCGGGAATGTGAACAGAATACGGTTTATAGCGAACGAAAAAAGAACAAGGTGACCGTACAAGAAAGCCTGACACGAAAAGTCAAGTTTTGACAACTAAAACATCTCACAACACCGTGTGGGGGCAGGGTCAATTTCAAATTAAAAACATATCACGTGCCTTTGAAATATCTTTAATGGACACTTTAACCCAGACATGAAAATAAACCAGACCTCGTACCGATGGTTTTCGCGCGGCGGGACTAATTTAGACTCAAAATTCACGCAAAAAGCATACATTTGACCCGGTTAAACGAAAACATATATCATCCCATCATCAACATTTTGACAATTACTACAAAACCTCTCTAACCGGTTCGCCTGACCCTATTGCTGTTTTCCTCGTCAAAACGTTCCTCTGTTTTCATTAGACGAAGATTTAATTACACGGTGTTTCAGATACTGTTTCCAAAGAAGCAATGGGCGGCGGGATATTTGCGACGGTCAAGCTGACCTCCGGTTCCCGATGAATGCGCGTCAAGGACATTAGGGTCGCTTTATTGGCGTCAGTGAAGATGGCCTTTAAAATGAAACAGATTTGAATAGAGGAAACGGACCGATAACATATCAGAATTTATCACTCTAGAGCCAATCTAGAAAAGACTGAGAAAGAGCGATTTAGGGCGTCTGTGCTTTGAATTCGAAACTGCAATAAATGGTCGTAAAATGAACACCGAAATGAGAAAACGTGATTCAATAAAACGCGCGCGTTATTTCCATTTCCGTGGTAACAGGTGGGAAGCGATTGAAAATTAATTATGGCAAGGTCATTCGATTTTTTAGAATGTGAAAGGTATTGTATGATTGGTGAACGAATCTTTCTCACGTAGCTTAGTTTGTTTACGCGTTTACATAAAATATAATGCATTTATCCTTCACGACCATTTTTCACACAGTAGATGTTCATCTAGTATACCTTTTAAAAATACGGGAATAGCATTTAATTTATTAATGGCATAGATGCATTGTACTTATTTGTATACAGCATGTCATCTATTCGAATAAAAACTATTATTCGCCATGTTTTTGCCCGTTTGTCCGTTTGTTTTAATAAAAACAACAACAACCATGCACGCTTGATCGTTATTACTTCTCATATCAAAAGAAAGCAATCAAACAGTTCATGTATGAATAAGAATTCTAACACTTTGCATGCTGGGAAATTTGTCGTCTGCTAAAATGTTGTCTGCTAAA
Source organism: Dreissena polymorpha (assembly GCF_020536995.1). Classification (NCBI taxonomy): domain Eukaryota; kingdom Metazoa; phylum Mollusca; class Bivalvia; order Myida; family Dreissenidae; genus Dreissena; species Dreissena polymorpha. Next base: position 29,354,519 of record NC_068367.1, read on the forward strand.
TTTCTAAAATTAGCATTTTCTTCGATTTTTTTCAAAAAATACTACCAGAATAGCAAACAGTTTGGATCCTGATGAGACGCCACGTTCTATGGCGTCTCATCTGGATCCAAACTGTTTGCAAAGGCCTTCAAAATCCGGTTCCAGCGTTCAAGGGGCTAAAGTGAAAACAGATTTCTGGCTAATCAGGAATTCGCAATGGAAAGTGGTTAGTGGAAAGTGCATTTCAAACACAGCATGTTGTCTCTGATAAACATCGAATTTCGCGCGATGACCGTCTGATTTTGACTGCGGTGGGTGGGGGTAAATTAAATAAACAATATAAATAGCAACAGGGTCGCCACATAAGTGGTAACAAACGCTCATAAACCGTCTCCTGAAAGTTTCTGAAACAGATATTCTTGTAAAAGTACCACAAGCTAATAATGGTCACTAATTATCCTTTTAACACGTGGAGTAATTTTACAGGATTCCTTTGAACTCGCTCGCCGCGTTCTATTAATATTCCCTCATTCCATTTCGACCGGGCCCTTAAAATAACAGGCATACCGTTACCGTCAGCTATGGCTTATTATTTATAGATCCCACCATTGGCCCAGGAAAAACATTTTCCGAGCGTTCCCATGTTCCTTTTCTAAGGGGCCCTGGGGTGTATCAATTCTCAATCATTTACAAGCCATTAAAACATGGGTCTCATATTTCCACACCGCAGATTCGTAATAAGCATTTGTTTATCATGAAAAAAATACTTCGCAGTCCCGCGTTCCCACGCTCCGGCGGCAGTTAACGCGGGGTGACATGCGGAATATATTATCGGCTGCTGCACAAAGCAACAAAAACGCCGCGCGCGCCCCGTGGCCTGCATCTTAACATGCAGTGTCACGCGACAGTTTTGAAAGATAATTTGGAATGGAATTTCCGAAACCGGAAGTGGGTACGAACATGATTCCTATCGCTGAGTAATGTCACGTGTCATATGAGTTGATATCGGAACGCGTGGGCTGAGACAAAATTAATGAATTATTTTGCCATAATGTCGTTATTGACCGCTGAAGGTTTCGCATGTTAGCTACAAGTAAATAATAATATTATGGTTGGGCATCTCTCGACGTTTAACTTTGATTCTCGGTAGAATAACATTTTAGCAAACATTTCATTGGGAGAAAGATTGGTTTTGGCGATACCTTTATTTTCTTATTGACCATACCAGGTAAATAAATCTTAAAGTCATCGAAGTCAAGACAACGACCAATGATTGATTTTATCAACAGTTAAAATTGTAATTAACAATATAAAATGATTTTTTAAATGCACGTTTTTCATTTTACAATTTAATAACCATTAAGTTAATTGGCTGCTACGAGTCAACTCCCTTTTGATTTGAACTATATAATCCAACTCGTCACCTGGACGACAAGACGTCCCGACATTGGCTTCCCAAACCTTGCAGTGCACTACAATAATGAAATAGATTTACACAATTTATACATTCGCGCGCACACGACACAAACAACCGCCAGAAAATGTAGCATATGCATTGCAAATCCCGCACTTAACGTGAAAAATTCATCGTACACAAAATAGTACACGTGAAGGCTGGCATACGATGCCAAGTAGTCAGTGCAGTGCCAGAGACACAAGTGACTGCGATACAAAAACTACAATGAGTTCAGTAAATTGTTTTTAGTACAGATCCCGATCGCCTATCGGTCTATTAGTGCTTGTAAAGCTGTAAAATAATTTGCATTTAAACATTCGGATACACATGTACTTACAATGCAAATGCATTTTGCTTATTTCATGTGAAGTATTCCACGGGTTTGTTGAGTGTTCACGACAGCCAATTCAAGAGTCATAGCGACCGAATTGTTCCAAATGTCATGGTCCCGCAAACATTCCACAATTTCTGACTCAGTTGCTTCGAGCAATGCACGCCATCATTTCGGATAGGAGTAGAAGTGTACCCGTAAACGACAAACCATTGCGCGGGAAATATTCTCTCAGAAAGCAGATTCGTATCAAATGCATGCGGTTCACGCATGTGACCAATTGTCTATCACAAGGAATGCATGTGCATTAAAAAAACTATTAGGCGAATTTCAGTGCATCGCATCGCATTGTTCTACGGTTTGCGCACACATTTTCTGCGCATTTTTTGTACACTCGTAATTATATGTGAACAGATGCAAACTGAGCGTTAATAAAATGTAATTGCGTCTGTGTCGAGACCTATGCTTTATTGGTGATATTCCGAAAACAGGAAATCTGTGTAAGAAAGGAAATAATTGTGCCTTGTTCTGATAAAACAGGGCATAATACATGTGCGTAAAGTTTTGTCCCAGATTAGCCTGTGCAGTCCGCACAGGCTAATCAGGGACGACACTTTCCGCTTAAACTTGATTTTCGGTAAGGAGGGACTTCCTTGAAACTAAAAATACCCTAAAGCGGAAAGTGTCGTCCCTGATTAGCCTGTGCGAACTGCACAGGCTTATCTGGGACGACACTTTACGCACATGAATTAAGCCCAGTTTTCTCAGAACAAGACACAATTGAACAACGCCCTTTCCTACGTTTGAGAAATCTTGAGGTTTGCGTTTGATTTGATTGTATTTCTAAAGCATTTTTCGGTTCTTTTTTGTTTGTCTGCATCATTAACCCATCTTTTTTTATCTCCGTAATAAAAATAGGTAAGAAGTTTGTGTTGTTAGTATAAACTGAACACTATTATAACGGGAAACTTCGACTTTGGGTACCAATACTGCAACCATTGGTTATTTGGTAAAACAGTGTACATACAAATGTGTGTTTTATTCAAAACGTTATTGAAACAGCAAAACATCATTTCAAAGTTGCGCGTGTAACATGGCCGCTAAAGAAGACAGGCGGACGACAACAACGCGCACTTGGCGACATCATTTGAAAACCAGAACATCAAACTCAACGATTGGATAATTAAATTCAATGTGGTAAGCAGCAGAACGGCAATCAAGAAAATTAAATTAAAATACAATAAACTTTATTTAAAAATGTGAAATGCAACTCTAAGAAGAAAGACGTGTTCATGCCGCGTGGCGGTGTAGCTTATCAAGACTTGTGCATATTTTCTATCTTTATTTGTTTATGTGTTAATTATGCGTAGCATAGCATAGCCGGACACATTATATACACACAACGTTGGCTCATTGCGGCCATAGAAGTGTTGAATCAAAAAGCAAAACTAGTTTTCTTATTGGCGCCAAAGTGCACATGTATTAAGTAAGTTTTTTAGGTATTGGCAGAGCACAATATTTATAAGCTGAACTCATTTAACTCTTTCAGTGCTGGAACCGAATTTTGAAGGCCTTTGCAAACAGGTTGGATCCAGATGAGACGCCACAGAACGTGGCGTCTCATCAGCACGTTTGCTATTCTTATGGTATTCTTTGGAAAAAAAAATCGAAGAAAATGCTAATTTTAGAAATTCAGCAGACGACATTTTAGCAGACGACAAATTTCCCAGCATGCAAAGGGTTAAATTCGTACAAAAGCAAGGTCGCAAGATATCTCTTTCTGATACTCCAGCAGAGATTGACGTAAAGGAAATGGATGTAGACCCAAACAACAGCACTCGTTATGACAATAGCAGCCACATGTAAAAACGAAACAGAAACAGCGCAAATCAAATTGACAGCCGTAGCGAGAACCGTTTCTAACTAATACTAGTATCCGTAACCAACAACATTCATGCATTTTTTGGGGGTGGGAAAACTATATAAGTCAACAACAAGGAATCATGCAGTTAAAACGTCATTTGAAGACGTTTGTTTCTGTCAGTCGTTTGTTGGCTCAGACGTGACCATAAGTCACCATGGCAATGTGATGACTCCTGATAGTTGTGCTACAATGGTGTCCTTGAAAACAGCCGCTGCAACAACAGAAACCGCAGAAAGACAACATCTCACCGATCCCAATAATATGATATTTTCCTTAAAAATAAGTTCGTCAATCTATGTTTTAAATAATATCTTTTGGCAATAATTTTGGGCAAAGAAAACCCACAAAAACAAACGAAAAAAACACCCACATTGTTTTAAATAGTTTCGTCAATCACTAGGTCAAAGGTCAATGTCACTGTCACACTAAGTGTGAAATCGTTTCCGATCAATAAATCGTCAACTGATTCACCGATTGGCTTGATATGTCCCATATGCATATGGTATTGGGCAGTACATGGCCCCAATTGAATCGGGGTTACCAGTTCAAAGGTCAAGGTCAATGTCGCAATGTCACAATAAGTGTGAACTTATCAGAAGTATCACTCTGATATCACAGGCTAATCAGGGACGACACTTTCCGCCTAAACGTGATTTTCGGTAAGGAGGGACTTCATTGAAACTAAAAATACCATTAATGCGGAAAGTGTCGTCCCTGATTAGCCTGTGCGGACTGCACAAGCTAATCTGGGACGACACTTTACGCACATTAATAAAGCCCAGTTTTCTCAGAACGAGACTCCAATAATTAAGATAATGAACGCCTTAGAAATAATTAACGTCTTTCCAGTGATGATGTACGGACGCAGACACTCTTGGAAAACATAAATGTTAGTTGAAGGAATGTATTGCGTGATCACGAAAACCAAACCATCTCATTAGAAATATATGTATACAATACCAGAAAAGAAAAAAATCGTGTTTTCCTTGATTATATACTATATAGAGGATATTTGTTGCATTTGGTTGAATATCGATTTTAATTCACGAGTGATCATAGAAAATGATATTTGCACGAGTGGCACAGCGAATTTTCTTTTTATTTTATGCTTACCAATGATTATTTTTGTAGTTTTGCCATGTATTTTAAAAGGAACCTCATCGTATGTTTTTATAAACATCAATTCAGAGTAGTCGCCCTTGGTAAAATTACTTTGAATTGGGGGTCACAATGTGGAAACCAAAGATGGAAAAATAGTTCCGGTGAAACAATGAAAATTATCAATAATTTTCACTGTTATTTTTCACTGTTTGAAAGAGTGAAACATCAGTTTTAATTCATTAATATTTCTCTATTAACAATTGAAAAGCATAAAATAAACATGTCATCATTGTACTTTTGATTTTATTCGCGACAGGGTAAACTTTTTTCAAGCTGTTCACCCTATATAGCTGGGTAAACGTCCCAAGCTTTGAGTCCTCTATACATATTACAATCCTTAAGCAGAACATCTCTTATATCTAAGTAAAATTGACAAGCGTGGCACCCTTTATTACTTGGTAAAATTCTCGACAATTATAATTATATTCCGCATACAAATTTGGCCCATACTGCGATCGCCACAACAATTATGCTTTCTCTCACTAAATTACAACTGCTCATAAATACGCGATTCACATAATGATAAAATGCGTTAGGTAAGTGGATCACACATGTAACGACATGGTATGATGTGTTATAAGTTATAAACGCATACAGTTGTAAGTAAGAATAAGAATATTGTTATAAGACTTAATAGTGAAGTTTTACATGATTGTTGTTTGTCCCGAGTCGCAGTATTGTAGTGGACACAGTCTCCGCCAAGCGATAGGGAGGTTACTGATTCGATCACCACTGTTGGAGCGTTCTTTAGATATCCTTCATAGATATCAAGTAACTGGTTCTTATCCCAGGAAACGGGCTCGAGAGCGTTTCAAATAAGCATTAGGCTTTCTATGCAATCGAGCTAAAATACACAGATTTAAACTACACTAAATTATGGTCGTTACGCCACAAGTTTTAATCAAATTAGCATTTCTACAAAGGCTGAGAAAATAGAGAAAGGATTTTCTATACAATCATAAACATGAACTCTCATACACAATGACGTATTGTCCACATTGGATGGGATGTTTGTTAAATATTGCATTTGCTTCAAACGTAGTGTTGTTGCAAAGCTTTATGCTAAGAGCAGACAGAATGGAATATAGTCGCTCTGTATTATGCAGATCAAAAGTTAACACTTCCTTAGTTATTGAATATTTTTATTAGGTTTAATGGCGACATTTTGCGAGTTCAGTGTTAGAGGAAATGTTCTTATAACACGTGTCGACTCGTTTTACATTATTCTTGAATAAACAGCGCAATGTCTTTTAAATATCTTAGAAATCTTATTTTTGTAAGTTAAATAAACGATAACCAGAAACATTTTTCAACGCATCCTAAAATTAAAGATTTGAGGGTGTGATGTCCTCATTAAATGCAACGCAAAGCGCACAATTGGTATCTCCAACGATAATACTTTTACGACAGTGATTTCTGGAACTTAATTATTTTACTAGGCGGAGAATTAAAACATACAAATGACACGTGTCCTGTAGTATGGCACGAGCAAAAAGGGCATTGTGCACGAATTAATTTAATATTTACTTGCAACTGCTCGGGGCATTTACGAGAACGAAGCTATACTTGTATACAGTATTCGCAGTTATAAACATGCGAAACTTTGCGTAAATGACACATCGCTTGTTAAAGTGAAGCAAACAAGAATGCGGGAAAAATGCGGGACTGCAATTATATAAGATGCATAACAAGTAAATAATAGAAATATGTTGCATGTGTGTGACTAGCTATGGTGAGAACAACAACAATAACACAATACACACGATTACAACTGCTACAACAAAAAGGCAATGTCGAAAGTTAAGAAAAAACACACACACCAAAACTCCATTTAATAATTTCAAAGATATTGAGAGGAGAAACGTGTTCATGCAGTGCGGGACAGCGTGGGGGCTTTTACTTAAGCTCATTAATATATAATGCAACACGAATTAAATCTTTATAACATATTTCAATACGTACATAGCATAAACTTGTAAAGGTAGAAAACAGAAAACTAAGAAAATAAGAATGTATGAAGTATGGAACGTTTATATACTTTAAGATTATTTAGTAACCTGATAGTTAAGACAATAAACATGACAATCGGTACAGAAATACCAAAAGGAACGACGACGAAGACTTCGACGACGACACAAACATTGTGTAAGTGTTTTCGCGAACATCAAAATGTAAATTCTCCAGAAACAGAAAGGGGCATAGAAAAAAATATTCATAAGAATTACCCGAGCTTATTTAGCTACTATGCCAAAATATATTGACTTAGTGCTGAACAACAATGATATTAACCCATTTATGCCTAGCGTCCTGAAAAAAAGGACATTGCAAACAGCGTAGACCCAGATGAGACGCCGCATAATGCGGCGTCTCATCTGGGTCTGCGCTGTTTGCTTAAATGAATTTCTTTATGGAATATTCTAAATATAGAAATAAATATACTTGACACCCCTAATTTTGGAAATAAATTGATCCAATTAAGAAGGATGGGAGAGTCCACTGGGCATAAATGGGCTAAAACGAAGCTCCTTAAACATCCTTCATGAAAGCTGACTGAGCCTGTTTCAAGAACCGTACTTCAGACTCGAGTAAACATGCCGTACTTCAGACTCGAGTAAACATGAACCTTTTGCAGCGTTTCTCAATAAAATAATTAAGATAACGAACGTCTTAGAAATTATTTACATCTTTTCTTATCGCCCAGTTTCAGTGATGATGTACGGACGCAGATAAGCTTGGAAAACATAAATGTTCGTGGAAGGATAGAGTTCTATTGCGCGATCTCGAAAACCATTTCTCTTACATACACATTCTCGTGAAAGAAAACAGTCGCGCTTTCCATTTATAATATTCATGTTTGTTTCGGTATAAATTGTTTTCTATAAACTGCGTTTTTCCTTAAAGGTAGTGATATTACTAACGATGAGTCTATGCTCGAAATAAGGCCTGAATTGTTTGTTTAATATCATGATTATATAAATGACCATACTGTTGGGCACGGTAGTGATACTGATGATGATGGTGGTGGTGGTTGTGGTGATGGCAAAGATACTACCGCTGATCATTATGCCGATAATAATGGCAAAGACGACGCAGACGACGATACAGGCAATTATAAAACTCATAATTTTTTTATAATGATTTTGATAGATGATGATGATGCAGGTGGTGGGGATGCTCTTGGTGACACAGATAGTGATGATACACAACAAAGATGCAACGATGTAAGATTACAAACAGTTTTCACATATTCCAGCCTTTTTGTTGCATATAAAACTGCTATGATTTTCACCAAAATTTTCATTATTGTACAATTATAAATTAGATAGTCCATTGAGTAATAGGAATACCGGTTAATGCCGAATGACGAAATTTAAATCATTTATTTTACAAGTCACTTTCGTTGACCAACGTGTATCAAAATGCAGTCCTCATAATATATGACATGGTAACTTAATCCATAATTTGCGACATAAACGATTATAGGTGTATAGGTGTTATTTTTGCCCTCTCTTTTTCTAGAATTTTAATGCGCCGTCTTTCTATATACGCCATTTATAGCAATTTATTTGAATAAGAACATCTGCTTACAAAATATGTAGCAAAACTTAATGTTACATGTTTTCTTTCTATGCATCGAACTACATGTAAAAGAAATATAAGATTTACTTCTAGACAGTGAAGATTGCGTAATCGAATTTACATTCGTTTCACATTCTTTTATAACAACATCGAGAACAAAGTTTGTTTAACAGCATGTGTTTGCACATTTCGCAATTCAAAGCATAATCGAATTTACATATTGTTCCACGGTGTTCAACAATGTTTTGCAATTGTATACAACAAGTCAGGCAAGACTTGGAGCCATTTTGATATACTAGTACATGCACATTTTAGCACGACTTAAAGCCATTTATGTTCATTAACAACGATATTGGAATAACACTGTGGTGTAATAGGGTACACGATTTGACAGTGGCTGCCAATTCATTGTAATTCAATGCCCGATGGTAAAACAACAGCGAGAAAAAATACACAAAAAACGGCAAAAGCGGTGCAATATTGAAACGATAAATAAGTAAGTAAAAATAAAATCAACTTATCGGTTATTGAATTTATTTATTATGGATAAATGGGGGTTCTTTGTGGTTAAACTCTGTGTAGCTATGTTCGTATTAATGTGCGTCCACCCAGCACAATTGCATTCGACGATTTTCTGAGGAATGATTTGACTACTTTTGTAAACATTTGCCACATTCCTTTAACAATGAAATATATAACAATGGTCACCGAATTACCACCATGCCGCCCACACCCCAATCCGCAACACCGCCACCCTTCATCATAACACATCACATCCATACGCACAGAAACAATATTATAGAGCGTATCTGCTTTTTAACAGCGATTAAAAAGCCAAATCCTCCATCGCAATCATTCAAGACCGCCAGATTGTTACATTGCTGTTTCTGCAGGCATAGGAACTGCAACGGTTTGGTGGCAACAGAACAAATATAAATCAATATGATTTTTTTTCTGTGAGATATGATTTATTTCCACGCAAAAATCCGCACTGTAAAGATTGAGTGGTCCCGTGCCAAACCATTTCAGCTCCTATTCTCTCATTTACAGCACTCACCGTGACACTTGCCACACCACTAGTCTAATCAAACAAATCGCTGCCGGGATTAAAATACTTGGTAATTTTCTCGTAATTAAGATGGGAACTGGAGATGTCGGGAAGGAATATGTGTTATTACTACCTTCACTAGTGATGACTTCATCGGTAATGCCACTTACATTGTGCTGAGACTGGATGGGTTGTAAATAGTGGACATTGGTTGCATTTAAAAACGTGGACACATGTTACTATTTTATTCTTAGATTCTTATTGATTTGCTTTTATATTAAACCCATTTATGCCCAGTGGACTCTCCCATCCTTCTAAATTGGATCAATTTATTTCCAAAATCAGGGGTGTCAAGTATATTTATTTCTATATTTAGAATATTTCTTAAAGAAATTCATTTAAGCAAACATTATGCGGCGTCTCATCTGGGTCTACGCTGTTTGCAATGTCCTTTTTTCAGGACGCTAGGCATAAATGGGTTAATGATACATGTTTTCTTTATTTTCGTTGAAATGTTGTGGTTTGTCATAATGTAAACGAGGTAAAACGTGTAAACCTTAGAAACACGTAAACCTCATTTTTTTTTATAAAAAGAAGTTGAAGTAGCCTCTTTTCTAATGAGACTGTTTTTGCAACTGTTCGTTCACAGACATAAACACAAACCTGGCAGCATCATGCAGTATTAATTGGCGAAAGTATTGCTCATTCTCAACTCTCAACATTTTAGTCACTAGAATCATTAAAATCGTGCAATATAACATCAATTCAGATAAAATTTCAATGTGAAGCAATCATTGCTTCTGGTCATGCGATGTAAAAAAATCTGCCTCTACGGTACTTTCTTATCTACCTGAAAGCAAGCAGAGTAGTGAATAGCATTCTTCCAAGAAGATATATATCTTGACCACTGTTTCTTGGTATAAGCTGATCAAATCAGCCGTCTAACACACGTTCGAACAGAAGTAATCATATAAAAATAATTAAAGCTCCCCATTTCCACCAGTTGAACACATCGCATCGTTCTATCGCTGTCGCGGGTCTAAACCCTTATTTGAATAAGTTAAAATATAGATTTATCATTTGTTTGTATTCTAATTCATACACGCTTTAAATTTTAACACATGTTACAACTGTATATCATAACACATCTGCCCAGCTCAGTACCCGGGGGTCATTCTTCACTCTTCTGAGTAATAGTATTTTCACACACCACTCACGAAATATCCATTTTTGTTGTTCCATGACTGCTTCCATTAATCATGAAACCGTGTGGGGTACTAAGATCACCTTGACGAACGCCACGATGGAGGATAAGATGCGCAAAAACCATGTATCATGAGGCGTTGAAACAACAACATCCATTTTTTGTGATGTTGTTTTAATTATAAATGGTTCATTAATTGCATGTATATTGATAAATGCTGATGTAAATAACGTATCTTCACTGTATCGTTGTTTTTAGTCTAATAAAACAATATGTGCAGGGTTCTTATGAGAAGAAATGAAGCGGTAGTTGTTTTTCAGCCAAAGATCAGAGATATTGCAACAATAATATCGATTCTTACATTTTGAACTTTACTACACTATGTTGTTTATCAAATGGGACATATTGTGTGTGCTTTATGTGGTGCTTTAACGCTCACAATTTCTTTAAATAATCTTTTTTTTTCATAAAATTTCTCATGAACCAATGGCTGAAAAATGTTGATTTAGTTATACAAAATAATGTATCAGTTATTGTGTCACAATTACATGTTCATGCAGATTTTATTGTATATATTGGACACTTGACCAGAATATAGCATATTTGCATAATATGAAACAATACAAACAAATGTTTACCTACAATAAGTGTGTTGTTTAAATGTACTGGTTAAACTAGTGCTCCCTGCTATACGTCTTACCTGATGTGTTATTGATTGATTTACAATAATCAAATTTGTTGGAAGCTTGGCAAAAACAGCGTGGATACGAGCTATAAACATCGTTTGAGAGCTGAGCATGTTCCTATTTTAAAACGACCAGAAGCTGGCGTGCGGGAAAGGTAATTGAAACAGACCACGACTGATTGAAACAAGTGAACCGTGCTCGAGATATGGAAATAGTGCTCTTCCAGAACGAGCGATAAGTACAGAAGCATTCCGAATGACGTAAATCACGTTCCCAATGAACGAGATACCGTTGAAGCGCTAGACCGTAATTGTTTTAAAGTAACTTTTCTATGCCATTTTGAGTTTAAAATTTGCGCTATTGCCGTATTGGAAATAATGCATGCAGTTTTATAAATATCGCTGGCTGTAGAAAACTGACATTTATGACCATACAGATGTAACGTAACCCCACGCTTCCGACCCATAAAATGTTTATAACGATTTTGTAACAAAAAAATGAAATAAGGTATGCGCATGTACCGGTTTCCAGAAAACCGTCGAGTAGTTAAATGAAATTCTATAGCATAGCGTTCACGACTTGTGGCATAGTTAAAATATTATTGAAGTTCGTTTAAATCGACATCAATGACCTTTCATTGAAAGACAGCAACGGATTTCGAAACTTTTTAAGTACGTGGATGTAAGCTGTTGTTTAAGAACCATCTCATTTTCAAAACACCTGCTGGTCTGCTGTAAAATTGCGCCCACAAAATTGCGAACCATTAACGATAAAGCGTATCCCAAAAAAGAAACTATTCAAGATATCATATACTAGTATACGAATGTATGTTTTAGTGTAGAAAATACATTAATAACTAGAGAGCTAAAATTCTCGACAATTATAATTATATTCCGCATACAAATTTGGCCCATACTGCGATCGCCACAACAATTATGCTTTCTCTCACTAAATTACAACTGCTCATAAATACGCGATTCACATAATGATAAAATGCGTTAGGTAAGTGGATCACACATGTAACGACATGGTATGATGTGTTATAAGTTATAAACGCATACAGTTGTAAGTAAGAATAAGAATATTGTTATAAGACTTAATAGTGAAGTTTTACATGATTGTTGTTTGTCCCGAGTCGCAGTATTGTAGTGGACACAGTCTCCGCCAAGCGATAGGGAGGTTACTGATTCGATCACCACTGTTGGAGCGTTCTTTAGATATCCTTCATAGATATCAAGTAACTGGTTCTTATCCCAGGAAACGGGCTCGAGAGCGTTTCAAATAAGCATTAGGCTTTCTATGCAATCGAGCTAAAATACACAGATTTAAACTACACTAAATTATGGTCGTTACGCCACAATTTTTAATCAAATTAGCATTTCTACAAAGGCTGAGAAAATAGAGAAAGGATTTTCTATACAATCATAAACATGAACTCTCATACACAATGACGTATTGTCCACATTGGATGGGATGTTTGTTAAATATTGCATTTGCTTCAAACGTAGTGTTGTTGCAAAGCTTTATGCTAAGAGCAGACAGAATGGAATATAGTCGCTCTGTATTATGCAGATCAAAAGTTAACACTTCCTTAGTTATTGAATATTTTTATTAGGTTTAATGGCGACATTTTGCGAGTTCAGTGTTAGAGGAAATGTTCTTATAACACGTGTCGACTCGTTTTACATTATTCTTGAATAAACAGCGCAATGTCTTTTAAATATCTTAGAAATCTTATTTTTGTAAGTTAAATAAACGATAACCAGAAACATTTTTCAACGCATCCTAAAATTAAAGATTTGAGGGTGTGATGTCCTCATTAAATGCAACGCAAAGCGCACAATTGGTATCTCCAACGATAATACTTTTACGACAGTGATTTCTGGAACTTAATTATTTTACTAGGCGGAGAATTAAAACATACAAATGACACGTGTCCTGTAGTATGGCACGAGCAAAAAGGGCATTGTGCACGAATTAATTTAATATTTACTTGCAACTGCTCGGGGCATTTACGAGAACGAAGCTATACTTGTATACAGTATTCGCAGTTATAAACATGCGAAACTTTGCGTAAATGACACATCGCTTGTTAAAGTGAAGCAAACAAGAATGCGGGAAAAATGCGGGACTGCAATTATATAAGATGCATAACAAGTAAATAATAGAAATATGTTGCATGTGTGTGACTAGCTATGGTGAGAACAACAACAATAACACAATACACACGATTACAACTGCTACAACAAAAAGGCAATGTCGAAAGTTAAGAAAAAACACACACACCAAAACTCCATTTAATAATTTCAAAGATATTGAGAGGAGAAACGTGTTCATGCAGTGCGGGACAGCGTGGGGGCTTTTACTTAAGCTCATTAATATATAATGCAACACGAATTAAATCTTTATAACATATTTCAATACGTACATAGCATAAACTTGTAAAGGTAGAAAACAGAAAACTAAGAAAATAAGAATGTATGAAGTATGGAACGTTTATATACTTTAAGATTATTTAGTAACCTGATAGTTAAGACAATAAACATGACAATCGGTACAGAAATACCAAAAGGAACGACGACGAAGACTTCGACGACGACACAAACATTGTGTAAGTGTTTTCGCGAACATCAAAATGTAAATTCTCCAGAAACAGAAAGGGGCATAGAAAAAAATATTCATAAGAATTACCCGAGCTTATTTAGCTACTATGCCAAAATATATTGACTTAGTGCTGAACAACAATGATATTAACCCATTTATGCCTAGCGTCCTGAAAAAAGGACATTGCAAACAGCGTAGACCCAGATGAGACGCCGCATAATGCGGCGTCTCATCTGGGTCTGCGCTGTTTGCTTAAATGAATTTCTTTATGGAATATTCTAAATATAGAAATAAATATACTTGACACCCCTAATTTTGGAAATAAATTGATCCAATTAAGAAGGATGGGAGAGTCCACTGGGCATAAATGGGCTAAAACGAAGCTCCTTAAACATCCTTCATGAAAGCTGACTGAGCCTGTTTCAAGAACCGTACTTCAGACTCGAGTAAACATGCCGTACTTCAGACTCGAGTAAACATGAACCTTTTGCAGCGTTTCTCAATAAAATAATTAAGATAACGAACGTCTTAGAAATTATTTACATCTTTTCTTATCGCCCAGTTTCAGTGATGATGTACGGACGCAGATAAGCTTGGAAAACATAAATGTTCGTGGAAGGATAGAGTTCTATTGCGCGATCTCGAAAACCATTTCTCTTACATACACATTCTCGTGAAAGAAAACAGTCGCGCTTTCCATTTATAATATTCATGTTTGTTTCGGTATAAATTGTTTTCTATAAACTGCGTTTTTCCTTAAAGGTAGTGATATTACTAACGATGAGTCTATGCTCGAAATAAGGCCTGAATTGTTTGTTTAATATCATGATTATATAAATGACCATACTGTTGGGCACGGTAGTGATACTGATGATGATGGTGGTGGTGGTTGTGGTGATGGCAAAGATACTACCGCTGATCATTATGCCGATAATAATGGCAAAGACGACGCAGACGACGATACAGGCAATTATAAAACTCATAATTTTTTTATAATGATTTTGATAGATGATGATGATGCAGGTGGTGGGGATGCTCTTGGTGACACAGATAGTGATGATACACAACAAAGATGCAACGATGTAAGATTACAAACAGTTTTCACATATTCCAGCCTTTTTGTTGCATATAAAACTGCTATGATTTTCACCAAAATTTTCATTATTGTACAATTATAAATTAGATAGTCCATTGAGTAATAGGAATACCGGTTAATGCCGAATGACGAAATTTAAATCATTTATTTTACAAGTCACTTTCGTTGACCAACGTGTATCAAAATGCAGTCCTCATAATATATGACATGGTAACTTAATCCATAATTTGCGACATAAACGATTATAGGTGTATAGGTGTTATTTTTGCCCTCTCTTTTTCTAGAATTTTAATGCGCCGTCTTTCTATATACGCCATTTATAGCAATTTATTTGAATAAGAACATCTGCTTACAAAATATGTAGCAAAACTTAATGTTACATGTTTTCTTTCTATGCATCGAACTACATGTAAAAGAAATATAAGATTTACTTCTAGACAGTGAAGATTGCGTAATCGAATTTACATTCGTTTCACATTCTTTTATAACAACATCGAGAACAAAGTTTGTTTAACAGCATGTGTTTGCACATTTCGCAATTCAAAGCATAATCGAATTTACATATTGTTCCACGGTGTTCAACAATGTTTTGCAATTGTATACAACAAGTCAGGCAAGACTTGGAGCCATTTTGATATACTAGTACATGCACATTTTAGCACGACTTAAAGCCATTTATGTTCATTAACAACGATATTGGAATAACACTGTGGTGTAATAGGGTACACGATTTGACAGTGGCTGCCAATTCATTGTAATTCAATGCCCGATGGTAAAACAACAGCGAGAAAAAATACACAAAAAACGGCAAAAGCGGTGCAATATTGAAACGATAAATAAGTAAGTAAAAATAAAATCAACTTATCGGTTATTGAATTTATTTATTATGGATAAATGGGGGTTCTTTGTGGTTAAACTCTGTGTAGCTATGTTCGTATTAATGTGCGTCCACCCAGCACAATTGCATTCGACGATTTTCTGAGGAATGATTTGACTACTTTTGTAAACATTTGCCACATTCCTTTAACAATGAAATATATAACAATGGTCACCGAATTACCACCATGCCGCCCACACCCCAATCCGCAACACCGCCACCCTTCATCATAACACATCACATCCATACGCACAGAAACAATATTATAGAGCGTATCTGCTTTTTAACAGCGATTAAAAAGCCAAATCCTCCATCGCAATCATTCAAGACCGCCAGATTGTTACATTGCTGTTTCTGCAGGCATAGGAACTGCAACGGTTTGGTGGCAACAGAACAAATATAAATCAATATGATTTTTTTTCTGTGAGATATGATTTATTTCCACGCAAAAATCCGCACTGTAAAGATTGAGTGGTCCCGTGCCAAACCATTTCAGCTCCTATTCTCTCATTTACAGCACTCACCGTGACACTTGCCACACCACTAGTCTAATCAAACAAATCGCTGCCGGGATTAAAATACTTGGTAATTTTCTCGTAATTAAGATGGGAACTGGAGATGTCGGGAAGGAATATGTGTTATTACTACCTTCACTAGTGATGACTTCATCGGTAATGCCACTTACATTGTGCTGAGACTGGATGGGTTGTAAATAGTGGACATTGGTTGCATTTAAAAACGTGGACACATGTTACTATTTTATTCTTAGATTCTTATTGATTTGCTTTTATATTAAACCCATTTATGCCCAGTGGACTCTCCCATCCTTCTAAATTGGATCAATTTATTTCCAAAATCAGGGGTGTCAAGTATATTTATTTCTATATTTAGAATATTTCTTAAAGAAATTCATTTAAGCAAACATTATGCGGCGTCTCATCTGGGTCTACGCTGTTTGCAATGTCCTTTTTTCAGGACGCTAGGCATAAATGGGTTAATGATACATGTTTTCTTTATTTTCGTTGAAATGTTGTGGTTTGTCATAATGTAAACGAGGTAAAACGTGTAAACCTTAGAAACACGTAAACCTCATTTTTTTTATAAAAAGAAGTTGAAGTAGCCTCTTTTCTAATGAGACTGTTTTTGCAACTGTTCGTTCACAGACATAAACACAAACCTGGCAGCATCATGCAGTATTAATTGGCGAAAGTATTGCTCATTCTCAACTCTCAACATTTTAGTCACTAGAATCATTAAAATCGTGCAATATAACATCAATTCAGATAAAATTTCAATGTGAAGCAATCATTGCTTCTGGTCATGCGATGTAAAAAAATCTGCCTCTACGGTACTTTCTTATCTACCTGAAAGCAAGCAGAGTAGTGAATAGCATTCTTCCAAGAAGATATATATCTTGACCACTGTTTCTTGGTATAAGCTGATCAAATCAGCCGTCTAACACACGTTCGAACAGAAGTAATCATATAAAAATAATTAAAGCTCCCCATTTCCACCAGTTGAACACATCGCATCGTTCTATCGCTGTCGCGGGTCTAAACCCTTATTTGAATAAGTTAAAATATAGATTTATCATTTGTTTGTATTCTAATTCATACACGCTTTAAATTTTAACACATGTTACAACTGTATATCATAACACATCTGCCCAGCTCAGTACCCGGGGGTCATTCTTCACTCTTCTGAGTAATAGTATTTTCACACACCACTCACGAAATATCCATTTTTGTTGTTCCATGACTGCTTCCATTAATCATGAAACCGTGTGGGGTACTAAGATCACCTTGACGAACGCCACGATGGAGGATAAGATGCGCAAAAACCATGTATCATGAGGCGTTGAAACAACAACATCCATTTTTTGTGATGTTGTTTTAATTATAAATGGTTCATTAATTGCATGTATATTGATAAATGCTGATGTAAATAACGTATCTTCACTGTATCGTTGTTTTTAGTCTAATAAAACAATATGTGCAGGGTTCTTATGAGAAGAAATGAAGCGGTAGTTGTTTTTCAGCCAAAGATCAGAGATATTGCAACAATAATATCGATTCTTACATTTTGAACTTTACTACACTATGTTGTTTATCAAATGGGACATATTGTGTGTGCTTTATGTGGTGCTTTAACGCTCACAATTTCTTTAAATAATCTTTTTTTTTCATAAAATTTCTCATGAACCAATGGCTGAAAAATGTTGATTTAGTTATACAAAATAATGTATCAGTTATTGTGTCACAATTACATGTTCATGCAGATTTTATTGTATATATTGGACACTTGACCAGAATATAGCATATTTGCATAATATGAAACAATACAAACAAATGTTTACCTACAATAAGTGTGTTGTTTAAATGTACTGGTTAAACTAGTGCTCCCTGCTATACGTCTTACCTGATGTGTTATTGATTGATTTACAATAATCAAATTTGTTGGAAGCTTGGCAAAAACAGCGTGGATACGAGCTATAAACATCGTTTGAGAGCTGAGCATGTTCCTATTTTAAAACGACCAGAAGCTGGCGTGCGGGAAAGGTAATTGAAACAGACCACGACTGATTGAAACAAGTGAACCGTGCTCGAGATATGGAAATAGTGCTCTTCCAGAACGAGCGATAAGTACAGAAGCATTCCGAATGACGTAAATCACGTTCCCAATGAACGAGATACCGTTGAAGCGCTAGACCGTAATTGTTTTAAAGTAACTTTTCTATGCCATTTTGAGTTTAAAATTTGCGCTATTGCCGTATTGGAAATAATGCATGCAGTTTTATAAATATCGCTGGCTGTAGAAAACTGACATTTATGACCATACAGATGTAACGTAACCCCACGCTTCCGACCCATAAAATGTTTATAACGATTTTGTAACAAAAAAATGAAATAAGGTATGCGCATGTACCGGTTTCCAGAAAACCGTCGAGTAGTTAAATGAAATTCTATAGCATAGCGTTCACGACTTGTGGCATAGTTAAAATATTATTGAAGTTCGTTTAAATCGACATCAATGACCTTTCATTGAAAGACAGCAACGGATTTCGAAACTTTTTAAGTACGTGGATGTAAGCTGTTGTTTAAGAACCATCTCATTTTCAAAACACCTGCTGGTCTGCTGTAAAATTGCGCCCACAAAATTGCGAACCATTAACGATAAAGCGTATCCCAAAAAAGAAACTATTCAAGATATCATATACTAGTATACGAATGTATGTTTTAGTGTAGAAAATACATTAATAACTAGAGAGCTAGCGAGTATTCCAGCTGGAACTTTTGGAAGAAACACCATTGTTTGGTACATTGTCTTCTAACACAACATTTTAATACATTTTCTGTGTGCCTTTGTTCCAGTCATGTTTTGATCTGTTTATGTGCAGCTTTCACATGCCCTTTATTTTAGGAACATAGTGATTATAAATGTTCATATGTATATTTATTGTTAGCTTTAAAAAAGCGTGTCACTTTTAAAGAATTTCAAATCTGTAATCGTTCATGGTCCATTTTCTTGACAGGTGTGTGAACATTATTATTATTCTACTGTTAGGTCCACTGGTAGCAATTGGTTGAAAATGATGGAGTTATTTTCAGTTTTAACAGAAACGTCGATAAACCGAGAAAGCTATGTGAACATGACGATGATACTTACTGATATGGGTGCCTCCGTGTCATGTTATTTACGCATTAACCGTCTGTGTAATTCTGCTGTTAGCGTAATCCTTGATGCAAGCTGCAATTAACTCAGCAAACCCGTTTGCACCGGTTACTCCATTTGATGGTGTTATTATTTTCTCTTTTTTTTCAACAAATTTGTTGTTGATTCTACCTACAGCAGGGGTCAATTAATGACGATCTTTTGAAAGGCTTTGTTGTAAATTATATAGACTTAACTTTGTGTTAAGTGCACTTTCTAGACGTACTTCTAGGTCTATAGCATTTATGTGTTATTTATAAACGTGTATACAATTTATATGCTTCTCATAATAAACTCGGAAACAGCAAGATTGCAGAGCCAACATTTGCATATGTACGTACAACTTTTCTATAACATTTACAATTGTTCGCGGTTTCTTGAATTCAAATATTTTACAATCGAATCGCCGAAGGTACTGCAGTTGTTTGCTCATTGAATGTATTTCATATTACTGTCACATGACATGCAATTCGACTTTTTAACACCAATCAAACGGCCACGAACAAGTCAAACACCATATTTACTTTGAATTGTCTACAGTGGT
Organism: Dreissena polymorpha; assembly: GCF_020536995.1. Taxonomy (NCBI): domain Eukaryota; kingdom Metazoa; phylum Mollusca; class Bivalvia; order Myida; family Dreissenidae; genus Dreissena; species Dreissena polymorpha. The sequence goes on from NC_068367.1 coordinate 29,374,719, forward strand.
GAAACTTTGCAAAAACATCAAGTAAGAAAATGACATAGATTTACAATCTCTCATAATTTTATACAGGAATCACACAAATTCCACTTATTAATTCAAAGATGAAGATTAGTTTAAACAAAAATATCTTTAAAAAAATATTCTACGTATAAAATAAGGTCGGTGCTAAGGAAAAAAGTTGTAGCCAAGTTTCAGCGTAACGATACGACCCACATCATAAGCTAATTCGCTCTATACATGAGTGTACCTGTCGCTTTGTGTTGGTTTTAAAAATAAATAACTAATACATAATTACAATAGTAATATATTGACATCAACGAGCATTGTATTAAATTCTTAAGCAAACCACACTATTTAAAAAAATGTTTTTGTTTTTGTCACTTTTAGTCGCATTACCACTGCATGAAATGTGTGTTATTAAGTGCACGTATATATAAACCACACGAAAATGTTCGTAGATACAAAATATACTACGGCCGATCACATCATTTGTCCTCGCATGGCTTATTATGAGTTTATTTTTCACAATTAAATATATGGTATTTGAATATTAGCACGCATTTTTTTTCGACACATTCAATCTCTCGTTCAGAGTCGCGTCATGCGAAAATAGTTCTTATGGCGCTTCGGCCAGCGAAGCTCAAGCAGAGTCAGCGCAATTGCGCAGTCTGGTTAGGAGCTGCGCTGGCCGCTTTAAATCAAGCAAGGTTTCGTTGTCGCAATAGCTATCTCCTGATCAAACTGCGAGATGCGCAGGTTGGACTATAGCTACACTGGCCGCATATGATATAATACCCATTTTCACAGTGCATAATAATACCTGTACATGTTCTTCCATCCGTGCTCTCAGTGAACCCATTGCGGTCTTGTGCTTTGAACATGCTTGCACTTGCCAAGAATCGAGCATGGGTCTCCCCATGATTAGCAAATGCCGTAATTAACGCAAAGTGTCCGGCGGTATTCGCACGCACCTTACGCCCCCACCTCTGCTGTTCGTGCGTGTAGTACAAACGTATACACTCGACTATCCTGGTGTTCCAAGCATCTTCGGTGTTCTCGCGTGATGGCCAACAATTATTCGCAGCTTAAGAGCAACTTTGCTCGGCACACAAAAGTAAAGAAACTTTCAGGTGGTAATCAGTTTTATTCTTCCCGGTTAATTGAGTTCTTTTCGCTTTTTTATACTCAGGTGTACAACTGTTTTGGGGTGTATTTCGTGTTTTGAACCTCCTCTTGAAGAGTTCATTCATTGGGATTAAAATTAAGTGCCAATAAAATTCGCATTAATCCGATAATTTTATGTCTAAATTCACCTTAGGGTTCAAGCGGTTCGTTTCTCGGAAAATAAATAACAACATCCAAAGTTGCAGAGCGATATACATGTAGTGTTTATTGACACATACATCTTTCTTCCTATTTGATGGATCAATTGTATACATATTTACTTGCTTTACAAAGCGTTTGTCTTACACAGCACGCACATGATAAATAATGCGTTAATGTGAATATTTCATTTTTATTGTTGCATAATCGCTTTAAATGAATAGGACTTTCCTAGAACTAGGTAAGTTCCCTTGTGTATTCACGAGTAATGTCCCCTGTTCCCTTCATACGATATGATTGTTGAGCGTATTTATATACACCGACACACCGAATATCTCATACTAAATATTTGAGTAAGATTACCCTATGTATGATTTCGAGTCTTTAAATTGGTTAACGTCGTAAACACGAACTTAAAAAATACGTTGTGAATATTATCTAAAATGATTTTTTTGTACATTGGCAACTTTGTGAAGGTTACACATTTGGACCTTACATGCCGAATGTTTAATAATAATACCACACAAGAGTAATTGCGTAGAACATAATTGAATTTATTTTTTTCTTTATTTAATTTTTTTCTTTCAAATCATGTCACGTATCATTATACTATAGTAGGTAACCAAATTAATGTAACAATGTATATATGTTAGTAAGTTAAATGACATTTCAGAATCAAATTCAATGAAATGACATTTTTAAACAAAATAAGTACAGAGAACAATAACGATTTTGACAAGAAGAAACATAATAATTTTAAAGGTAGTAAGGACAAACTATTACAAATACTATCAGTGACTGCAAAGTGATACGTGTACTTCTTTCAATAAAGTCAAACTATTTATTCAGTAGTATTATTAACAAGAAATATCTTTAAAAAAGATATACGGCGTAAATAGTTTAATGAATGAGATCAAGGTAAGCGAATGTCTTTTTCTGTGCAGTTCTTAGCTGCATCACACGCAGTACGGGATGTTACGGGGAGTTTTCGCGGCTTATTTTACCTTATAACATATCGCTGGTAATAAACCTATAGATACAAAACAGAAAACCAAAAGAAGAATGGAAGTGAAATTTAAACATATGAGTCAACCGGCCACACGAGAACAAACCTGTTTTAGTGGTCTGTCGGGCATTGCTATTTGATTCGATTATTAACAGTATCGAGAATCATCGTGCTCATGCTTAAAGTGATATTATGGGCATTTTGCACTGTTAAATTGAGCTGAAAAGAATTAACAGGTCAAAATAGTTAGTTAAAATGTGGTTACTGATCAATTATCTGCAACTCACCTTGCTACCAGTTGTTTATAAAAATATATTTTATATTCGATATTCTTACGTGACCCACCCAGTCCTGTAAGCCGAAATGATCTGTAAAACAATATTGTGTCTTTGTGTCGTATGAACAAATCTGCACTAAAACTAAATTTAGGTTCAACTCGTAAACGCATGATCAGTTGTCAAACGAAAGTACGGTTAATATTCAAATGCATTATTTTTCTCTTTCTGGTATATTGTTTTAGTATGTTGATGCTGCATTAATTACTATAAGTGTATATGAAGTAGAAACATCAAAAATAATCAACGGTTGCGATAGACACCTATAAACTGTTACATGCTCATAATATCACTTTAGTACATTAGGCAATATGGTGGAATAATTATTGTTAAATTTATTAAAAATAATATTTATCATTGTATTGTTGAAAACACATTAAGAATCTATTATTGACATACCATAATTATATTGCTGAATATCTTCTTTTAACATATTTCTGGTCTAAAGAAAATTCCAGGTAACCTAGTTCACGGATAGCGTCTTTATTATATAACGATTATTTTACTGACCGCGAACTCCGGTGATGACCTGTATATAAGCTCTGAATGTCCGCGACTTGACCCGAAACCTCGCGGGTTGAAATGCAATTCTTTAAAGTGAGGCCTCGCTTCCACTGCTCTTTATATACTTTTACATGTTAACATGTTGACAGGAATATGGAAGTAAGTACTAAATATGAGAACATAGCCTTTTAAGTATAAACGCTTTTGCGCTGGTAATACTCTGAAAATAAAAGGTGTACGCACAAACTGTATTGATGTCGAGAATTGAGTGTAAAACTGTTCTATCTATTAAGCCTTTTCATTAGAGATAAAATTGTTTCATACAGTAAAACAGTGGTACAAAGACGCGGATATGTTTCCAATGTTCTGGTGGTATACTCAAATCAGCCAATGGAATAAATGAAGTGTATTCATTCGTACCTAGCCGCGGGAAATTTTATTTGAATTTTATTGGACACTTACAAAGGTCAAGTCAGGGTGAAAAGCTGGCTTATGCAGCTTACGCCGAAAAATAGCATTTCGTTCAGTTAATACTTCCTAACCTAAGGCTACACAGAACCAACAATCCTCTTCGGCTACACGTTACTACCGTTCAGGTGTTACTCCAGGCAGCTACCGATTGGTGTTTTCACTACAATACTCCTCCTCCTACTGCTACTGCTACTGCACCACCGCCACCACCACCACCACCACCACCACCACCACCACCACCACCACCACCACCACCACCACCACCACCACCACCACCACCACCACCACCACCACCACCACCACGTCCACGTCCACCACCACCACCACCACCACCACCACCACCACCACCACCACCACCACCACCACCACCACCACCACAACCACCACCACCACCACCACCACCACCACGACCACCACCACCACCACAACCACCCCCCCCCCCCACCACCACCACCACCACCACCACTTCTACTGTGTTTAATCATGATTGCGTTAAAGGGCGGTCAACAAGGTTGCTATATATATCACGAAGAAAAGAAAAGTTCTAAAATACCGTCGTTTTTACAGTTATAAGTTTATATTGATTAAAATATCACGACTTTACTTAAAAATGTTGTTAAGTTTTCATATTTTCAGTATATTCGGTAATAAAATTTTATTGAGTATGTCTACCAGGTAAGTTGGAGAGTTATGTTGTTGTCGTTATATTTTGTGAAACTACGAGGATTGCTTATATAAAGTATAAAATACAACTCTCATTGTATGAGCATTGAAGGCCGAGTGGTCTAAATGGGAGACTGTTTACTTTTTTACTCCAGGAATCCAGAGGTCAGTGGTTCGAGCCCTGTTGGGGGATAATAATTTTTAAAATGTTTGATTTGTAGATGCAATGTTTTAAATTTATCAATATAAAGCATTTATTGACAGTATTTTAGAACTTTTCTTTTTTTGTTGATCGCCCCTTTAACTTAAACTTAATTAACAACATTTAAACTGAAGTTCAAGCAAATATATTTGGCAAATT